>NC_064614.1:451393927-451696958 GCF_023898315.1 Schistocerca nitens
CTGAGTACTCTTCTTGTTCTACAGCTCCTGTTACTAAAGATTGATAAAACAAATATTGCACTAGACTAACATAGGACCGCTCTATTGAATGGGCACGTAAAATTCCGCTTCAAAATAATTTTGTTTTTACCAGGAAACAAACCGACGCCTTCCGTCCTCACTGGCAGTCACATGAGAGACGTGATGAGCAGTATATGTTTGGGCTGACTTGCAGCTACACAATGAGAAAATGAAATTGAAATATCTGGCGAAACGCCGGAGAAAATGCACCTGACGACTCTTACGAGAGACGCGCTGTATACAGAAACTGCAAGTGTCTAGGGGAGAGTTTTCATGTACCCTGCATCCCTACTCGATATTAACTGTTAGCAAACCACCAAAGTTCTAAATCCTCTAACTTTGCTGCTTCCAAATACAGCTCAGGCCCATACACAGTCCTGAATCTCCAATGCCCTCAGTATGGTAACTATGAAATACCAATTTCACCACTACTGCTAACCGAATGGCTCAATACAGAACCACCGACAGACTAACAGCATTCCTATGTAAGTGCCGCCAAACAGCGAGAGTAATAAAAAGAAAGCTTGAAGAGATCTTCTACGAACGGCGCCGTTGACGTTTCGAAAGCGGTAAGCAGCGGCGAATGGACGCGCTGGAGCCTGCGGAGAGTGCCGTCCGGCGCAGCGAGAGAAACAAATCGTGCTTCATACATGTTTAAAAGGCGGATCAATCACCACAGTGGCTGGCCGAGAAAAAACGGGTAGACCGCCGGACGGAGTGGGCGGGGCAGCCGGCAGCGGTAGCGCTCGGCCTCAGCTGTCGCGGCCGGCACGCGGCTGATGGATGGGCGGACGCAGCCCGCGCCGAGCGCAGGCAAGCGCTAACCCGCGCCCCGACAGCTGCCTTCGCGCTATAAAAACTGCGATGCTCGACACGTTTCTGACACTACTGGTAGCGAAATACTGGGTTTCATTCTTTGGAAATATTGTCCCTGCCGATACCACCCATACGCTTTTGACCCACTGCGTCATCGGAATGTTGTTGTGGTCTTCAGTCCTGAGACTGGTTTGATGCAGCTCTCCATGCTACTCTATCCTGTGCAAGCTTCTTCATCTCTCAGTACCTACTGCAACCTACATCCTTCTGAATCTGCTTGGTTTATTCATCTCTTGGTCTCCCTCTACGATTTTTACCCTCCACGCTGCCCTCCAATGCTAAATTTGTGATCCCTTGCAGCCTCAGAACATGTCCTACCAACCGATCCCTTCTTCTAGTTAAGTTGTGCCACAAGCTTCTCTTCTCCCCAATCCTATTCAATACCTCCTCGTTAATTACGTGATCCACCCATCTAATCTTCAGCATTCTTCTGTAGCTCCACATTTCGAAAGCTTCTATTTTCTTCTTGTCCAAACTATTTACCGTCCATGTTTCACTTCCATACGTGGCTACACTCCATACAAATACTTTCAGAAACGCTCCCTGACACTTAAATCTATACTCGATGTTAACAAATTTATCTTCTTCAGAAACGCTTTCCTTCCCATTGCCAGTCTACATTTTATATCCTCACTACTTCGACCATCATCAGTTATTTTGCTCCCCAAATAGCGAAACTCCTTTACTACTTAAAGCGTCACCTTTCCTAATCTAATTCCCTCAGCATCACCCGATTTAATTCGATTACATTCCATTATCCTCGTTTTGCTTTTGTTGATGTTCATCTTATATCCTCCTTTCAAGACACTGTCCATTCCATTCAACTGCTCTTCCAAGTCCTTTGCTGTCTCTGACAGAATTACAATGTCATCGGCAAACCTCAAAGTTTTTATTTCTTCTCCACGGATTTTAATACATACTCCGAACTTTTCTTTTGTTTCCTTTACTGCTTGCTCAATGCACAGATTGAATAGCATAGGGGAGAGGCTACAACCCTGTCTCACTCCCTTCCCAACCACTGCTTCCCTTTCATGTCCCTCGACTCTTACAACTGCCATCTGGTTTCTGTACAAATTGTAAATAGCCTTTCGCTACGTAGGTTTGCCTTTCTTAATCTAGCTTCTAAGATAAGTCGTAGGGTCAGTATTGCCTCACGCGTTCCAACATTTCTACGGAATCCAAACTGATCTTCCCCAAGGTCGGCTTCTACCAGTTTTTCCATTCGTCTGTAAAGAATTCGCGGAGAACATAAACCAACAATCTAAATCTAATACGCGTGAAATACACGTCTTAGCGGCAAAATTGTGCAAGCAGTAGAGGAAATCAAGGAGAGTATGGAAAGTAATTAAAGTTCAAGAAGAAGAAACTGAAACTATAAGTACGGGAACGCAGCTGCGAATATGAACCCTCATCGGCTGTACATAGGAATTCGAACCTAGATTTCCAGCTTCTTCGCGAGCGGTCTCCTTAATTGCTTCGGCTATCAGTGCACGAACGACGGCCAGACCTAAGCTTCCATATTTCGTTGTCCGTGTGGCACAATCTGCACTCTTATGTTACACATGTTCCCGTCCAGGAGAGTCGACAGCCTGGCATTGGCGAATAAACACGAAATAGCAGTCAGTGCCTGTGTTGTTAAGAGGTACGAAGCACACGCATGCATGTATGTCCGCAGGAATACTGCTTTGTACCTCTTAATAATATAGTCTCTGTTATTTCGTATCAAACGTTAAGGTTTGCTGCCGATACTGCAATCCTGTCAGAGACAGAAAAGGACGTTGAAGATCTGTCGAACAGAATGTACAGCGTCTTGAAAGGAGGTTTTAAGATAAACAATAACAAAAGTAGAACGAAGGTTGTTGAATTAAATCAGGCGACCCTTGGAGAATTATATTAGAAAATAAGGCACTAGAATCAGTAGAAAAGTTTAGCTTCAGTATTTGGACAGTTAAGGTGGTCGTACTAGACAGGACACGTAAGGGGTAGCCAAATCAAAAAACGAGACAGATGGGGAAAAAGTTAAGTAAGCTGTTTATTATTTCAAAAGTAATCGCCATAACTGTTAAAACATTTAACCCACTGTGAGGCAAGGCGGTCAGTGCCTTCTTGGAAAATTGTATGCGATTGCCAACGGAACCAAGAGTGTACCCAGGCGTGCATCTCTTCATCCGAAGCAAATCGACGGGCATAAAATGTCTTTCTTGAGAGCTCCAAAAATATGGAAATCGCATTGGGAGAGATGGGGACTGTGTGGAGGGCGTGTAAGGGCTCCCGGCGGATGCTGCGTCGTAATCCAAACAACTTTGGCAACATGTGGGATGGCATTTCCTGCAACAGATGCTGCCGTCCGTCAAGATTCGTGAGAGTTTAGATTTCATTGCGTGCTTTAATTTTCAAGAAGTATCCACGTATCGCTGTGCGTTAATCGAGGCGCGCCATGACGTCCAAATGACCAGGAATGTTGACGCATGGTATGATTCTGTTGTGGGATAACGCCCGTCCAATGTTGCCAAGGTTGCTTCGACAGAGCTGTAGAACTTCAGTTGCGAAGCGTTTACACATCCTCCTCACAGTTCCGTCTACCTTTGCGATTTCCACATTTTTGAAGTCCTAAATAAAGACATTCGCGGCTGTCGATTTGCTTTGGACGAAGAGGTCCACGCCTGGATAAAATGGTGGTTTCTTAGGGAACCGCAAACATTTTGCCGTGAAGGCATTGACCATTTTGTTTCACAGTGGGATAAATGAATTCATAGTTATGGCGATTACTTTTGAAATAATAAACAGTTTACCTTTTTTTTCCAATCCGTCTCCTCTTCATTTGACTACCCCTTATAAAATCTAGACTGGCAATGACAAGAAAAGCGTTTATGAGAAAAGAGCAATTTGTCAACATCTAATATTAGTATGATTGTCTGGAATGTAGCCTTTTACGGAAGTGAAACGTGGGCGATCAACACTTCAGCATTTCAGACAAAACTACAATAGAAGTTTTTGATGTGCGCTATGCAAGAACGTTAAAGATTAGATGGGCAGATTGGATAACTAATGAAGTAGTACTGAGCTGTTTTGAGAAAGAAACGAATTCTACATGCCACGCCTAAAAGAAGGGACTGGTGGATGGGACACACATCCAGGGGCATAAAAAAGAACTAAAGGGGACCAAAGTTACAAAGTTATAGCATGCAGGTTAAAATGGATGGATATTGCAGTAGGTATGCAGAGATGAAGGCGCTTGCACAGAATAGGCTAGTGCAGAGATCTGCATTAAACCATCATTATTCTGACTGACGACGAAATTCAATAACAGGTACTCCTTCCTATAACATAACTTTTTAACCTAACCTAACCTAACCTAGACATCTGGCTTCGCTGCAGCTAATGATGTCACCACACGCACAACATTCCAAATAATAGAAGCAAAATGATTATTGCCAGAGTGTTCTGTTCTGTGTTCTTCGCTCTCTCTCTCTCTCTCTCTCTCTCTCTCTCTCTCTCTCTCTCTCTCTCTCTCTCTCTCTCCACCCCCCCCCTCCCCTCCTCCTCCCTCCCTCCACCCCCACAAATTTATGTAAGTAGATGAGCGGCACATAGTAGTTAACACCAGATTCTAAAAGTACGTCATAGTAACAGGCAAGGTCACTGTGATGAAAAAGGTTAAGAACAGTCTAATGCCGTAATTTGTTCTTGGGTGATATTCCGTATTAATGTGTTGAAAGAGGGCTTTTGTGAAGTAAATATGAAGCAAGAGGATGGACCAGTAGAGAAAAAAATGTGAAAGTGCTAAACAGTCCAAAGTATGTTACAGAAGCAATTAGAGGGAACAGGCATTCAGTTACATGTTCAAGGTTCAAGCTATAATCTATTGAAATGTTCATGAAAGTTCTGCAAGCTGTAGCATTTTTTGATGAAAGGATACTGGTGCGAAATTGATGTATCGACGTCGGCTATATGCTGATGCGATACGACTCACAAGGATAGAATATGTGAATTGAATCACTTTATGATGTTGAGGTTGCGCGAACAGGTTGAAGAGTCTCTAAGGTCTATTCTGTGAATGTAATTGTTGAAGTTCAGATGATGGAAAGGCATCCTTATGCTGAAAGATACGTGTCGTCCACAACACGTAGCTTCCATCATTACTGTGTGATTTGCGAGAATTCTGTCATGTACAGTCGAGAAAACATATCAATTCTGACAATGTTCTCGATTCCTGTCGATCTTCGGGCCTCAACTGCTATATTAACGGGGAGTGTTTGTCCCTGCTGTCATCCTTCTTCCCAGCCAGGGTCGACACCAGTGTGTAAGTCTCGGGACCGATTACCTCAGCAGTTCGGCCCCTAAAGAATGCACACATATTTGAACATTTTATGAGTAAATTGTAGCTTCAGGGCAACATCAACTTACGCACTCAACGACGTAACAAACGTAAAGAAGCCGATATTTAGGAATATTGGGACATTGGTGCAGACTTAAAGCATTAGGTGTATCGTGTAATAGGGCTAACGAAATGTTGACTGTTCCGCTCTAGTACGTAAGGTGCGTTGGTGCAGACTTGGATACGACATGTGTGACGTGTAATATTGGCTTCAAGGTTTCGGGGAATTGATGGGATGTACTGAATTCGGAGATATTTAAGTGTCTCTTACGTGCTGCGTCCTTTGCGGCGTGTCGATTTTTAAAAGATATTGACTGTCAAACTGAGACTGAACGATTTGGATCGTGATGGTAACGTGTGTGTGTGACGATTCCGCGGACCACAACTTGTCTGCTTAAACTGCTTTCGTCAGAATCATACTGATCCAAAGCAGAGTGTCGTAAATTGGAGTAATTGGGTACGTCGGGTAAAGCCTTGTTGTAATTGCCCCCCTTTCATCGTTTTCTGTGCTCTGAATCTAAGTGCAGAGGAAAAAGTCCACACAGACAAAGAGGGGTTGTTGCACTGCTGCCAACCTTTTTTGGGCCTTTTTTCTGTTTCTCGTACCGATCATCCAGTGAGCTACATCTGACTTCGCGTGGCGGAGAAATAGTTCAAATGGCTCTGAGCACTATGGGACTTAACTTCTGAGGTCATCAGTCCCCTAGAACTTAGAACTACTTAAACCTAACTAACTGAAGGACATCTCACACATCGATGCCCGAGGCAGGATTAGAACCTGCGACCGTAGCGGTCGCGCGGTTCCAGACTGAAGCGCCTAGAAACGCTCGGCCACTCCGGCCGGCTGTGGCGGAGAAAAATGTTACGTACAACAGGTGCGAAACTGCTTCTTCGAGGATTAATCTTGGATCAAGAAAATGCTAATGCATGGATGTTCTAAAAATCCACCACGCTGTTATTTTAGGTGCATTTGCTAAGCCATTCTATACGAACATCCTCCGATAACTGACAGAAATGTGCGAGTGTCATTATTTAAATTTAGCGTTTTTAACAGTGATACTAATCAGCTGTGGAGGAGCAACGTGATAGTGTTAAGGAATGCATGTTGGAATTTAGAGTGTCGTCGTCATCGTCGATAGATTAAGCGCTGTGGTAAACATAAGAGGACGACGGACGGGGTAAGACGTAGCGTTTGGCATGTTTCAGGACAACGGCGGGAGACAAATATGACAATAAGGGGCAGACTCCACTTCCTTCAGAAAACGTGCCCATGTCTTCAACACTGAGCCATATTACGTCTAGTCGTGGAAGGTAAAGGACTGTCTTTGATCCCAGTAATCGGGAGTAGTACAACAGGAGCACAGCAGTTCAGCACAGGTTAGCAGTAAAGGAGGGCGAGAGTAGCGCAGTGCACCTGCCGTGCGGGCTGAAGCTGTTCAGAAGGTGAGCATAATGAAACAGTGGGGGTTAGCGGTGGAAATCGGCTTCAGGAATGTAAAAGCTGGTAGTACAAGCCGGGGAAAAAGGAGGATAATGCGAGGAGGAGATGGCTTGGTAGCCGGGAGTGACGGGTAGAGTGCGGCCCAGCAGGGAGCCGGCAGTCCGTGGTGGCTGTGGCTGTGGGCTCGCTCCATAAATTAAAAAACCGGCCGGGCGGAATGCGGCCAGCAGCCGCGGCGGACCGCCGGCGCCGTAAATCCGCGCCCGCACGCGACCATCGCGTGGCCGGCTCTCTCCAGCGTGCCTCGCGTCTCACCTTCCAGTATAGCCGCTCATATCGTGCACCAGCCATTTACCTGATAATGATCAGGATCTACCGAGGGCGCACCACAATCTTCAACGTATACAGTCGCGACACCACTGCTCTGGCCTAATGCCCGCTGGGTGCGTAAACTTGCGGCAAAGCGTCTCACGATATTTTACGTCATTGCGTGGATAAAACAAACAGGTGCGGAGGAATGGCGGCACTACCACTGCAGACGATCCGATTGTCCGTTGTCGTGCGACCATGCACAAGCTTCAAATCAGTACGAATTTTCCTAGCCAATCACGTGACATGGTGATGCAGTGCGAAAAGTTAAAGAGCCTGGTACAAGCAAGTAGTTGGTTGTGGGACCAGAAGAAGCCTCGGTATCACATGAGCAATGTTGCTTGCAAATTGTGGGAGGATGTAGTACTGGAATTAGAACAGAAACGTAATTTTCTTTGCTCTTGTGTGTTTAGTGCCTGACGAAGGTTTTATGAAATGTGATTCCTCCTAGTTTGCTTCAAATTCATAAAAGCGTTTTGTATTATACACTACTGGCCATTAAAATTGCTACACCAAGAAGAAATGCAGATGATAAACGGGTATTCATTGGACAAATATATTATACTAGAACTGACATGTGATTACATTTTCACGCAATTTGGGTGCATAGATCCTGAGAAATCAGTACCCAGAATAACCACCTCTGGCCGTAATAACGGCCTTGATACGCCTGGGCATTGAGTCAAACAGAGCTTGGATGGAGTGTACAGGTACAGCTGCCCATGCAGCTTCAACACGATACCACAGTTCATCAAGAGTAGTCATTGGCGTATTGTGACGAGCCAGTTGCTCGGCCACTATTGACCAGACGTTTTCAGTTGGTGAGAGATCTGGAGAATGTGCTGGCCAGGGCAGCAGTCGAACATTTTCTGTATCTAGAAAGGGTCGTACAGGACCTGCAACATGCGGTCGTGCATTATCCTGCTGAAATGTAGGGTTTCGCAGGGATCGTATAAAGGGTAAAGCGGTGGGTCGTAACACATCTGAAATGTAACGTCCACTGTTCAAACTGCCGTCAATGCGAACAAGAGGTGGCAGAGACGTGTAACCAATGGCACCCCATACCATCACGCCGGGTGATACGCCAGTATGGCGATGACGAATACACGTTTCCAATGTGTGTTCACCGCGATGTCGCCAAACACGGATGCGACCATCATGATGCTGGAAACAGAACCTAGATTCATCCGAAAAAATGACGTTTTGCCATTCGTGCACCCAGGTTCGTCGTTGAGTACAACATCGCAGGCGCTCCTGTCTGTGATGCAGCGTCATGGGTAACCGCAGCCATGGTCTCCGAGCTGATAGTCGATGCTGCTGCAAACATCGTCGAACAGTTCGTGCAGATGGTTGTTGTCTTGAAAACGGCCCCATCTGTTGACGCAGGGATCGAGACGTGGCTGCACGATCCGTTACAGCCATGCGGATAAGATGCCTGTCATCTCGACTGCTAGTGATACGAGGCCTCCTGAACCCACCGATTCCGTATTCTGCTAACAGTCATTGGATCTCGACCAACGCGAGCAGCAATGTCGCGATACGATAAACTGCAATCGCGATAGGCTACAATCCGACTTCTATCAAAGTTGAAATCGTGATGGTACGCATTTCTCCTCCTTACACAAGGCATGACAACAACGTTTCACCAGGCAACGCCGGTCAACTGCTGTTTGTGTATGAGAAATGGGTTGGAAACTTTCCTCATGTCAGCACGTTGTAGGCGTCGCCACCGGCGCCAACCTTGTGTGAATGCTCTGGAAAGCTAATCATTTGCATATCTCAGCAACTTCTCCCTGTCGGCTAAATTTCGCGTCTGTAGTACGTCATCTTCGTGGTGTAGCAATTATAATGGCCAGTAGTGTATTTAGAGAATTATTATGGTAACAATTCTTCCTGATGTTGAGAAGGTGGTGTAGTTTGAGTCCTCTTCCCCTGTGCTATAAACTATCCTAAGTAAAAATTAACTAAAGATGTTGCGACGTGCTAGCGTCGCATGTCAAAACTGAAGATGAATACGCGGGTGGGGCCTCATCATCAGGTAGTTTCATAGACAGCTTCTGAAGGAATCTGACAAGTTTATGTTAAATCACATTTGTTTCTAAACAGTAAAATTCGAGAGGAATTTTTTAATAATGTAATAACAAAAATGATGACAAGTAAAATGAGATTTTATCCGTAGAAGATACGTCTACATAAGCAATCTACTTACTAATTTCAGATAATAGGAGAATTAATTGTCTTGTAAAACCATTGCTAATGTCCTCTGCAATGTCCTACCGCAGTATTTTGTTCCCCCTATCGACAAATAAGTTCCATTTTACAGTACCATGAGTATTTAAATGATTATTTAATAACAATAAATCACTAATACACTACTGGCCATTAAAATTGCTACACCACGAAGATGACGTGCTACAGACGCAAAATTTAACTGACAGGAAGAAGATGCTGTGATATGCAAATGATTAGCTTTTCAGAGCATTCACACAAGGTGGGCGCCGGTGGCGACACCTACAACGTACTGACATGAGGAAAGTATCCAACCGATTTCTCATACACAAACAGCAGCTGACCGGCGTTGCCTGGTGAAACGTTGTTGTGATGCCTCGTGTAAGGAGGAGGAATGCGTACCTTCACGTTTCCGACTTTGATGAAGGTCGGATTGAAGCCTATCGCGATTGCGGTTTATCGTATCGCGGCATTGCTGCTCGCGCTGGTCGAGATCCTCTGACTGTTAGCAGAATGTGGAATCGGTGGGTTCAGGAGGGTAATACGGAACGCCGTGCTGGATGCCAACGGCCTCGTATCAATAGCAGTGGAGATGACAGGCATCTTATCCGCATGGCTGTAACGGATCGTGCAGGCACGCCTCGATCCCTGAGTCAACAGATGGGGACGTTTGCAAGACAACAACCATCTGCACGAACAGTTCGACGATGTTTGCAGCTCGGAGACCATGGCTGCGGTTACCCTTCACGCTGCATCACAGACAAGAGCGCCTGCGATGGTGTACTCAACGACGAACCTGGGTGCACGAATGGCAAAACGTCATTTTTTCGGACGAATCCAGGTTCTGTTTACAGCATCATGACGGTCGCAACCGTGTTTCGCGGTGAACGCACATTGGAAGCGGGTATTCGTCATTGCCATACTTGCGTATCACCCGGCGTAATGGTATGGGGGTGCCATTGGTTACACGTCTCGGTCACCTCTTGTTCGCATTGACGGCACTTTGAACAGTGGACGTTACATTTCAGATGTGTTACGACCCGTGGCTCTACCCTTCATTCGATCCCTGCGAAACCCTACATTTCAGCAGGATAATGCACGACCGCATGTTGCAGGTCCTGTACGTGCCTTTCTGGAAACAGAAAATGTTGGACTGCTGCCCTGGCCAGCACATTCTCCAGATCTCTCACCAATTGAAAACGTGTGGTCAATGGTAGCCGAGCAACTGGCTCGTCACAATACGCCAGTCACTACTCTTGATGAACTGTGGTATCGTGTTGAAGCTGCATGGGCAGCTGTATCTGTACACGCCATCCAAGCTCTGTTTGACTCAATGCCCAGGCGTATCAAGACCGTTATTACGGCCAGAGGTAGTTGTTCTGCGTACTGAATTCTCAGGATCTATGCACCCAAACTGCGTGAAAATGTAATCACATGTCAGTTCTAGTATGATATGTTTGTCCAATGAATACCCGTTTCTCATCTGCATTTCTTCTTGGTGTAGCAATTTTAATGGCCAGTAGTGTAACATAGTAACTTATTAAGTGCCTGATACCTCGGAGTATAATCTTATTTATTCGTAACATACCTTTGTGGACAAAAAGTGCTGGAAGCTTTTCTCTCGCGTGTGATGCCACAGCAGTACTTCCATTATGCGATCCACAAAGTTGTTTATGTCTGTACGCGTTGCTTGTTTCATCTGATACCGTTAGAAGTCTGGAGAGCCTTCTTTGTATATCTCTGTGTTGTATACCAGAGTAATATATTGTACAATGTAACGAAGGAAGCGAATACGCCTGAACAGTGGCCTTTTTCACTTACGTGTTCTTCCTGACGGATGCCATCAATCCAAACACCACTCGAAGCAGCATTAACGATGAAACGCAAAGCTGTGCTTCTGATCACGAGGATACAAGGAATAATGTCATTGGCTCAAATGCATCCTGTCGTAGTGGAGAGCAGTTTACTAATAATGGCGATCATTTAGATGAAATAGATGATACTCTAAAGACAGGAGTTCCAATCTGAAACTCGGGCAACGCGTACAATACAAGAAAAAAGTTTAAGTGCTCGTGCAGAAATAATATTCATAAGATTATGATGAGAAACTACTTGAAATTGAAAATAACAAGCATTCCTTTTTTTTTTCAAGAAAAGGCATCACAAAGTAAAGATAGTTAATACCGATTTTTTATGAGTACGTTGCTACATTTCCGTGACGTTTCTTCGTCTAGCAAGCCATAGTGTGCCCAACACATATATAGGTAGTAAACCGTATGTCTATGGCAACCTCACTCACAAAAAGGTCGACTGTACTGATTCGGTCGGACGTCATCGTCGGCAAAGTACGCGGTTTTGTCGCACGATACGGGAATGCACGACAAGGGGCGACGATCTGTCGCGTGTGTACGCTTGCGGTGGACACACAGTTACCTTTTTGTTGTACTCTGCGACAGCAGCGCTCCAAGCGACCATCAAGCTAAATTTCTCAATACGATATCGGATGAGCGCGAATAATATCGTTTATACTGATTTGTAAAATATCTACGTTGGTGACCGGATGTAATGCCATAAAAATCGTCAATAACGAAATTTTCACGATATCTGTCCCAAATTTCGGTTATACCAAGGGTCCCCGTAGATCTTGATTCGTTATAACTTAAACCTCTGTCAATGTAGCGGGACAGGATTAGACTTCGGTTCGTGAAGATAATTCCTTTTTCTAGAGGTGTAGATGGCAGTTGCTCCCCTCTGGGTACATCCATGAGGTCTGCAGATAGCCCGAAATAATGAAAAGTCAGAGGGCGCGTCATACTTCTGGAAACCATAATACTTGCGCATTTGACGACACCAACTAGCAGGAAAGCAAGGGATGAATTTTGCAGTGTGACCGTTTCATGTTCACCGGGTATAATGCTGAAGTTTTAGCACTGTAACTAGTTTGTTAAAGGTGCATACTGCTCAGAGAGTAATCAGTATAAGCACTTTTTAAGAACTGCAGCTGGCATATGTGAAGTCTCCAATTTGGCGATATCATTTCTTCAAGTAACGTTCTGTATTCTTATTTAGACTGTTAGGAAAATGTCATATTAACATTTCGAATCCTCCAGGTTCGAACTTCGGTTGCAGTGCGGCTTTTTTGTGTGACAAATGCCGGATATTGAAGTGTTTTGGATTGTACGTAATGCTGAAGTTCTCCACATAAAGGTTGCACAAGCGCATTCGTTTTTTTAAATATTCCGTAGAACCGTGGTTGGTCAAACATTGTGGAGGTAAAGCGTGATCGTATCCGTGACTGCTTAATTTATGCGTATTTATCTACCTTACATCGAATCTATTTACCAGACACAGAATACAAAGCAGAAAACAAACTGCAAGTGACAAACTATTTCATGGATTGCATTGCAGAACTAACTGAGCGGCCGTAGAGCAGAAAAAGCAGATTTTCCTGTAGGATCTTCTCGATGGAACAACGTTAGTTTTGATAGCAGTTTTAGGGCCTTCCGTGGTTGATAGAATTTCGTGAAACCGTGCTGTTATAGCCGTGACGAAAAATTGCGAAAAATGATTTATGTATCGTATCCAAAGGCAAAAGAAATACATGTGTAGTGGCGACGGATATTCTCAGATCGTCAGTCAAATCCATTCAGAAAATATTTCGTTCAGCTTCAAATGGATCTGAGCACTATGGGACTTAACATCTGAGGTCATCAGTCCCCCTAGAACTTAGAACTACTTAAACCTAACTAACCTAAGGACATCACACACATCCATGCCCGAGGCAGGATTCGAACCTGCGACCGTAGCGGTCGCGCGGTTCCAGACTTAAGCGCCTAGAAACGCTCGGCCACACCGGCCGGCCGTTCAGCTTCAACAGTAACATACATTAAAAGTTATATAAAGCGGACTGAATGCCTCCTTTGATGGAAACGTAGGCACAAACTTTTGGTCTTCGGTAAGAGAGGAGAATAATAGAAGGGTTTACCCTGTAAAACTATGTTCGGTAATCTTTTTCTAGAGGAGTGTATTGGGTAAAATGTTAGTATCAAAATTTTGTAAAATGAGCCATCAACTACGCGGATCCCTTGATGCTGTTAGAATGTGTGTAGTAATATGTCCTGACAGAAGGGAGCCTCTACTACAGGGACTGGTAGTGTGGCCCTTGTCATAACTCTTTAAGAGCTTTCAGAGCTTATCGCCAAAACAGGCAGGCGGGGGAAGGTCGGTTCTGGCGCCGCAGGCTGTTCCGTAGGAGCGCTCTGTCAACTCGTGCCCCAATGTATGAACCGCTCTTATTTTGTAATTCTGTTTGCGGCGGAAAAGCGTGCGTATCTGAAGCGATGAATCATGGGAAAAGAGGAACAAGAAGCTGGACCAGAGGATACAAATAACCTCAACATAGCTCCATTTTGAATATCATGCCATCTTCGACAATTTAGCCCCAGTTTTGTTATAGCAGTCAGAAGCAGCTGTCACCTGCGTCTAACTTGTAGAGTTCGGAAACACGAAACTATCGTATTTCCAGCCGATGAATATATGGCCTTTGTTTGAATATTGCCAGGGGTACACGCAGTTAAACTTGGGTAATGTGAGACAATTATACGAAATCGTGCAACAAAGTTATTAGAGCATATAACAACATTCGTCTCATCGGTTTAAATGAGAAATAAAAGAATTAATTTGAGACTCAGAATGCTGTCACTGGATGAGAATATGAACGGAAGTGCCGAGAACTTACGCGAAGTTTAGGCCTATATATAGAACTAAAAATTTGACGGCACGTCCGCAAGGAGAAGGGGGGAGGGGGAGAGGAGGGGGGTAGGAACGAGACGATACCTTGCCACTTCTTGGTATGTGGAACACAGAATTTTCTTTTCTTCCCTACAGAATTCTCGTATAATTCTAGATATTGTTGTCGTTGATTCTACTTAACTGCAGCTTCAGTCTGTTCTGGTAATATACTGCAGAAACAAATCAGAAATGTTGTGTCTGCTTTTTATGCTGTTCACAGCAATTAATGCAGTTTCCTTTGGTTCGGCAATGGTTTACATGTTGTCCTACACTGAAGACAAATGTGAACTTGTGCAGGACAACACCAAAATAGAATTCCTAAACTTTTTTTCGTTGCTCAGTTGTGCCCATCCTTTTTGCACAGCTGGAAAGGATGTGTGCAACATACACAGTATGTTACCAGTTTCCATGGGATTTCTCTCTTCACCCTACTACAACAAGCATGACTGTAGTATGAGCATAGCTGGCTAATACTTTTCAGCAACTCCAACCCGCCTCCCTCCACAAACTTGTAGTACACACTGCAAACCATGGCCATTTTATTCCTTTCCTATGCTTCACCTGTGGGTACGAATGCATCTGCTGGTAATAAAGTATGTAATTTTCTGCACTTGAAGTGCAGTTTTTATCAAGTTTGAAGAAGTGTCACCTCTGGGAGTTCTCTAAACCAACAGCGTCCCAATACCCCACAATATGTAGTGTTGAAATGAGAAATGTCTGACAGCAAATGACCGTATTATCCTTCACTTGTATATGTACTTGCATAGACTCGTTGACCCATAGACATCTGCAAGCTTTCAAGCACATCTGGATTGTCAAATGATTTTGCAGGAGTCCATGACACCTTGGTTACATATGTGTGCATTAGGTAATAGCAATGACAAGTACAAATTGTGTTACGTGGTCCCACATATAACAATCAGATGGACTGAGTTCAGCTGAGCACGCAGATCGTAGAACTGGTCCTCCACAACCCATCCATATATCATCACAGAAGTCGCTCTCTAGTCTCCCAACAATTTGACTGAAATATACTGAAACCCCAAAATGCATAAAAAACTTGCTGCCTCTTATGGTTAGGTGCTCGTATGGCTGAAAATTTGGAAGAGTACCTGAAGTAAAGTTCTTCTAGAAAGCAACTGTTAGGTGTGTTGGAAGAATATATGAACCTGAGAATTTTCATTGTCTCATAATAATTATTTGTGAAAGTTTGGGTATGTTAAGCTGAGCCGCTGTTGGTGATGCTATCATGGATTCTATCGCGGCAATGCAATGATAACTATAAGCAACTAGCTTCTACTTAGAAACGTATTTTGATACAGTCCAATGTCTAGTAATTATTCTGCAGCATTACATAAAAATTTTCTATTGCATTTATACTTACAATATTTTGCTATATAGTACTTACTTACACTACCTGTACAAAATGTTAACAACACAATGTATTTAAAATATACAGAGTGATTATAATTAAAATCCCAGTTTCAAAACACTGAGGGGAACAAACCACTGCTCTGGATGACATCAAATTTGAATGGAATGTAATTGAAGAAGGGGAAAACATTACGGGGAAAAAAAAAATTATAGCAGAAAATTTTACCACTGGATGGCACTTTGAGCGGCGGAATATGTAAAATGAGACACAGGGTACACTGTTTCGTACTTTGAGTCTGTCACAATGACACACGTGGAGGAAAGTGCGCTGGTGGTAGCTCTTTTACGAAAATAGTGATTGTGCGCCAGTAGCTCTCCAGAATTTTCAAGGATATAAAAAAAAAATCTAATGTCTGCAGAAGGCCCGGAGGAAGTGAATACCAAGAAACAGGTCTCTTGAAGCACAATTTGGCAGGGGGAGGAAAACAATTGATGGGACGTCAATAGATGATGTGGCTACATTGTTGCAGATGGAGTCGAGCGGTGGTGTGCAAACATGCAGTGCATGGGAGTTGCCCAGACGTTGGACATACTGGGAGTGTGGTGCATAAAATTCTCCGAAACATCCTGCATTGCTATCCGTACAAAATTACTCATGTTCAAGAGCTGCTTCATGCTGACGTTCTAGCAAGACAGACATTGAAACTTCCTGACAGATTAAAACTGTGCTGGACCAAGGCTCGAAACTGGGACCTTTGCATTTCGCGGGCAAGTGCTCTACCAACAGAGCACCCAAGCATGACTCGAGACCTGTCCTCACAGCTTTACTTCTGCCAGTATGTCATCTGCTGCCTTCCAAGTTTCATATAAGCACACATTCTGATACAGAGTGTAAACTTCATCCAAGACAAATGTTTACTCTACAATTTCTTGTTTGCATGAAAGTGGATGATGAATGGCAAAGGAACATTCTGTGCACAGACAAAGCCTATTTCCACCTCAAAGGATATGCCAGTACAAAGAATTGTTGCATATGGGCAGCAAAAAATCTGCTTGCACATCAACTGGTACTACTACATTCTGCAAACATGTGGTTTGGGTTGACAGCATCGTTTATTGTACGGCCATATCTTTTTGAGGAGTTAGGTCCTGTGGATCCTGCTACCTATACCATCGCTGGTAAAAGGTGGGAGTGTCTGTTTCACACCTACGTCATTCCAACTCTTCTACAGCATGGAACCAAGTGAGGTTGTGCAGTGGTTAGCACACTGGACTCACGTTCAGGATGATGACAGTTCAAACTTGCATCCGGCCGTCCTGATTTATAAGTTTTCCATGATTTCCCTCAATCACTTCAGTCAAATGCTGGGATGGTTCATTTGAAATGACACAGCCAATTTGCTACCCCATCCTTCTCTAACTCGATGGGACTGTTACCTCAATGTTGGTCCCCTCCCCCCAAACTAATCAGCCCATAGCATGGGTTGGTTGATAGGATAATTTTTATGCGAGATGGCACACCTGCACACATTGCACAGCCAGTGAAGCAGCACTCGCAGAGGCATTTTGGAAATGCTAGAATTTTCAGCCATTGTTTCCTTACAGCCTGCTATCCTGATAACCTGATCTTAATCCAGGTGACTTCCAGCTGTGAAAGATGCTGTGTTCAGTGCTCTGATTACAAATGTAGCTGAACTGAAGGCACACATTGCACAACACATTCTGAAAGTTACCCCTGAGACACTCTGACATGTCATGTAACATGCTGTTTCTCTATTTCAACTTGCAGCAGAGGGCAATGGACAGCATGTCTTGTGCCAGTCTCATAACAAAAACAAGATTTCATTCTTGCTTTAGCAACATGCCATCATTAAGTGTGAAAGAGTGTTGCCTAATATTGATGTTATAACAAAATGCATTGTTATTTATGGTAATATACTTCATTGGTTAATTTATTACATTGAACATATTAATCGTACCTTGTAATTATAACTCAAAAACAGTGGATTTTTGGAAGCACAATTATCTGGCCTGGTTTGCGTTGTTTTGATAAGAGGAATAAGCCACCAAAAATTGTAAAACTATTTCAGGGATATTCTGTAGATAGCATTAAACTTTATTTTATAAGCCACTCCATAATAGTACTTTTTAAGTGACATAGTACTTTAACTATGATAGGTATTGAGAGGGAACTATGAATCATTTGGGTTATAATTAGTTTTGTGTACTTTCTGTAAGCTCTATTTCTTGGGGAATGACATGTCATCAGTCTAATCGAATCATTACACAAAAAAATATGCCAGTTTTAGAACACATCTCACTTGGCGAGTGAGCAGATGTAGCCAGAACATGTTTTTTGAACAATAGAATTTTTATTGTGTTTAAAATTTCATTATCAAATGTAGCTGTACCAGATAATTGATACTAATTTTCTTATGTTTCAGTGGTGGCAAATTCATTAGTATTGGTGAGAAGATTAGATTGCCAGATGATGTAACTATGGGTTACATAATTGGTGAGTAGTACTCCTACCACATATTTGTAAGCAGTTATATAACTGTTTGTATGTTGTTAATTCTAGCTGTGTTGCTGAGTTTGTTTGTTATATTTATTTACACAAAGATTCATAATATCTCATGTTAAAGTACTCAATAAATAGTTCTCATCCACAGTGGCACTACATGTGCCAATTCTTTGTTATTTGACAACTGGTGATGGTCATTACGACCATACAATTATAGAGCAAAATAAAAACCGTAGTTCTTATCACAATAATTATTCTTTATTTTCAGAGCATATGCTTCAAAAACCTTTGACTGTAATAGAGCAATTTCATTCTCATCTTGAGCCTATGAAATTCTTGAGACCTGACACAATACAGGATCAGGTGAGTAGATACATTGTACAATATATCTTTATATTCAAGTTTTAACATGTGCTTTCTTCCCATGTTGTTCAGTTCCAGCAGTAGTTCTAAATTTGGTAGTCTAAGATCTAGCAGATATTAGCCAAGGTTCAGTGTTTAAGGCATACAGGTAGTAATGACGTTAAAAGTAATTTTTATAAAACTAATGGAATGAAGTATAGATTGTACTCCCCCCTTACCACAGAGTAATACTGAGGGCATGGTGAGATATGACCCCACAAGGGTGCAGAAACAGGGAGGTGGAAAATAGTCTGGAGATCAAAATTAAGTATTAACAAGTAGAGAATCGCAAGTTGTTCTTTCTACCCATCATGTTCCTGCAGTCTGCCCAAGACAAGAAACCTTACGCTCAGCTCATGACTGTAAGTGCACACTGTTGTCATTTTATCCAAGTAGTACCGTGAAGAAATGACTGTTACCAGACACATAGCTATTGATAACATCACTGCATTTGATGCACACAGTGGAGTTCCTGCTGCCACTTCGCTACAGTATTCGAGGATCTAAATGGTCTGTAGGTGGGTGCCAAAGCAAATCTGCTGTTTCAATTAAGGCTTCAGATGTTGCCCTGATTTCTGCCAACTGATGACTGGTGAGAGGAGCAACAGTGGAGGAAGCAAGAAGAAAAGGTGGAGAATACATGTAGTAAACTAGACCCTCCTGCCAGAACTTTTACTCTAAAACTTGATCTTCTCCCATTGTACTGAATGTTCAAATAACTTACGGGAATACAACCCGATAACGCCCTTGGCAACCACTGATATTTTGACAGGCGATCACTCCATTGTTTCCAAGACACAAATGAAATAAGAGATTGCTATGCATGGCAGCTGATGCCAGAGTACTTTCCAAATAATGCTTCACCTATCACCATCATCACCATCATCATTTAAGACTGATTATGCCTTCCAGCATTCAGTCTGGAGCATAGCCCCCTTATAAAATTCCTCCATGATCCCCGATTCAGTGCTAACATTGGTGCCTCTTCTGATGTTAAACCTATTACTTCAAAATCATTCTTAACCGAATCCAGGTACCTTCTCCTTGGTCTGCCCTGACTCCTCCTACCCTCTACTGCTGAACCCATGAGTCTCTTGGGTAACCTTGCTTCTCCCATGCATGTAACATGACCCCACCATCTAAGCCTGTTCGCCCTGACTGCTACATCTGCAGAGTTCATTCCCAGTTTTTCTTTGATTTCCTCATTGTGGACACCCTCCTGCCATTGTTCCCATCTACTAGTACCTGCAATCATCCTAGCTACTTTCATATCCGTAACCTCAACCTTGTTGATAAGGTAACCTGAATCCACCCAGTTTTCATTCCCATACAACAAAGTTGGTCGAAAGATTGAACGGTGCACAGATAACTTAGTATTGGTACTGACTTCCTTCTTGCAGAAGAGAATAGATCATAGCTGAGCGCTCACTGCATTAGCTTTGCTACACCTCGCTTCCAGTTCTTTCACTATGTTGCCATCCTGTGAGAATATGCATCCCAAGTACTTGAAACCGTCCACCTGTTCTAACTTTGTTCCTCCTATTTGGCACTCAATCCGTTTATATTTCTTTCCCACTGACATTACTTTCGTTTTGGAGATGCTAATCTTCATACCATAGTCCTTACATTTCTGATCGAGCTCTGAAATATTACTTTGCAAACTTTCAATCGAATCTGCCATCACAACTAAGTCATCTGCATATGCAAGACTGCTTATTTTGTGTTCACATATCTTGATCTCACCCAGCCAGCCTATTGTTTTCAACATATGATCCATAAATAATATGAACAACAGTGGAGACAGGTTGCAGCCTTGTCTTACCCCTGAAACTACTCTGAGCCATGAACTCAGTTTACCGTCAACTCTAACTGCTGCCTGACTATCCATGTAAAGACCTTTAATTGCTTGCAAAAGTTTGCCCCCTATTCCATAATCTCATAGAACAGACAATAACTTCCTCCTAGGAACCCGGTCATATGCCTTTTCTAGATCTATAAAGCATAGATACAATTCCCTGTTCCACTCATAACATTTCTCCATTATTTGCCGTAAGCTAAAGATCTGGTCCTGACAACCTCTAAGAGGCCTAAACCCACACTGATTTTCATCCAATTGGTCCTCAACTAATACTCGCACTTTCCTGTCAACAATACCTGAGAAGATTTTACCCACAACGCTGATTAAAGAGATACCTCTGTAGTTGTTACAATCTTTTCTGTTTCCATGTTTAAAGATTGGTGTGATTACTGCTTTTGTCCAGTCTGATGGAACCTGTCCCAACTCCCAGGCCATTTCAGTTATCCTGTGTAGCCATTTAAGACCTGACATTCCACTGTATTTGATGAGTTCCGACTTAATTTCATCCACCCCAGCTGCTTTATTGCATTGCAATCTATTGACCATTTTCTCCACTTCCTCAAATGTGATCCTATTTCCATCATCATTCCTTTCCCATTCTACCTCAAAATCTGAAACATTGCTGATTGTATTTTCACCTACATTGAGCAACTCTTCAAAATATTCCCTCCATCTGCCCAAGGCATCCACAGGATTCACCAGCAGTTTTCCTGACCTGTCCAAAATACTTGTCATTTCCTTCTTAGCTCCCTTTCGAAGACTGCTAATTACACTCCAGAATGGTTTTCCAGCAGCTTGACCCTTAGTCTCCAACCTGTTTCCAAAGTCTTCCCAAGATTTCTTCTTGGATGCTGCAATTATCTGTTTGGTTTTGTTTCTTTCTTCAACATAACTTTCTCTGTCTACCCAAGTTCTAGTATGTAGCCATTTTTTATACGCCTTGTTTTTCCTTTTACAGGCTGCCTTGACTGTGTGATTCCACCAAGCTGTTTGCTTCATCCTACTTTTACACACTACCGTTCCAAGACATTCTTTAGCCACTTCTAGTACTGTGTCCCTTTACCTTGTCCATTCCTTTTCCAATGACTGTAATTGACTACATTCAACTAACTGGTACCTTTCTGAGATCGCTGTTATGTACTTGTGCCTGATTTCCTTATCCTGAAGTTTCTCCACTCTTATCCTCCTACATATGGACCTGACCACCTGCACTTTCGGCCTCACAATCCCAATTTCACTGCAGATTAAATAATGATCAGTGTCATCAAAGAATCCCCTGAATACACGTGTGTCCCTCACAGCCTTCCTGAATTCCTGATCTGTTATTATATAGTCAATGACAGATCTGGTTCCCCTGCTTTCCCAAGTATACCGGTGAATGTTCTTATGTTTAAAAAGGAGTTTGTGATTACTAAGCCCATACTGGCACAGAAATCCAAGAGTTGTTTCCCGTTCCTGTTGGCCTCCATATCCTCTCCAAATTTACCCATAACCTTTTCATACCCTTCTGTTCGACTTCCAATCCTGGCATTAAAATCACCCATGAGCAGAACACTGTCCTTGTCCTTTACTCTAACAACTACTTCACTGAGTGCCTCATAAAAACTATCCATCTTATCCTGATCTGTCCCTTCACAGTGCGAATATACTGACACAATCCTAATTTTATTGCTAGACACTGTCAAATCTATCCACATCAGTCGTTCGTTTACATACCTTACTGCAACTACGCTGGGTTCCATTTCTTTCCTGATGTAAAGCCCTACACCCCATTGTGCTATTCCTGCTTTGACTCCTGACAGGTAGACCTTGTATTCTCCCACTTCCTCTTCTTTCTCACCCCTTACCCGAATGTCACTAACAGCTAAAACGTCCAGCCCCATCTTACTTGCAGCCTCTGCCAGCTCTACTTTCTTCCCAGAGTAGCCCCCATTGATATTAATAGCTCCCCATCTCGTTACCATTTGTTTGCCGAGTCTTATCTTAGGAGTCCCTGGTTTGTCAGTTAGAGGTAGGACTCCGTCACCTCCAAAGGTCCGAGGCATTTTGCTCTGATTGTTGCCAGCATCATATTTAAAGTACCAGGGAAGCAGGTTGCTAACCTTACTTGCCCCGAGTCCCATTGAGTTTTACCCCTAACGGTTGAGGGACTAACCGGTGGATTTGGTAGTCTTTGCCGTATGAGCACAAAGGTGACCACGACTCAGAATATGTCCGAGATGCCGAGCCTTATTCCAAAGTAACTGGTATCCCGACTGTCGGGACCACTTACTTGGCCACTCATATGTTGCCCATGGTTCATGAACTAGGACATGACTACAGGAACCCACACCATGAACCACTGCTTCACCTTTATTAAAGCTATTTACAAAATTAAATTTTTTAGATCTGTAGGAAAAATTACCAAAAGGTAGTTTTGCAGGAGAGGAGGGAACAGCTTTGTCACTTCAGCCAAAGGTACTAGGTGACCTTGCTATGGCTATGCCTCCTTTTCCCCAGGGAGGAGGTGGGGAGGGGAGGGGAATTTAAATTTCTGTAACGCTTGGAGATACTCTTGAGAGCTACCATAAATTTTAAAGAAAAATTTATAAAAGTCATAATAGAGGGTGCATATGTTACTTCTTTTCACATTCTAGAGACTAGGTTTCATGGAAATTGCCATGAAATTTGCCAATGAAGTTTACTGTGTTCATCGTTGTATTTTCTAAATACCATATTTTTATCTCTAGGGCTGACTTAGAATGTTGTAACAAGAAATTCAACTTACCCTTCAGTTTTTTTTTTCTTGTCTTACTGACACTTTCGTGTGTCTATCACTATGACAATTGATGTTTTAGTCCAAAACTGGATTTAGAGATTGAAGATACGCGATAATAACAATGAGAGGGAAACTGAAGTATTCAACAAAATTTGCTAGGACACAGTATTGTTAAGGCTAAGCATAGGAGGATAATAAATAAAGAAATTTGGAACTGTAATTTTGTACTGTATGGACAGAACAAGACCAAGAGAACAAAACAAATAATTCAGAATATAACTATAAGAATTCCACACGTTAGTCTCTTTTCTTTCATGAATACAAACAACTTGAAGTACGAAATTTTACACAAGATTTCTATAATCATTCTACAGCTGTTTGTCTACTGATCATAAAAAAAGTCATAGACATGTGATAGGATAAATTACGCTTCATGGTGATATGTTTTTAAAATGTTCCTTCTATGATTGAGAAAAGAATTGTACAACAGGTAATACTAAGAGTTTTAATTTCTTTCTCATCACTTGACTTCATTTCAGTATGTACTTAGAACAAAGGAAGTTAAAAATTCTGTGACTTATTTTGTTTATACTCTGTTGTTTGAATTCCTCTTCCTGTTGCCATTACTCTGATAGTCATACCTTCCATACATCACAAATTTTAATGTTGTCCTCATGTTGGTCCAATATTAATGTATCAATTTCCAGATAGGACAAACATTTGAATTACTCTTGATTATATGCTACGTTCTAATAGATCATGTTGAAGTGATACTGCAGTGATATTCTTACTGTAAAATTCGAGCAGTTGCTGTAAAGAATTTGCTGTCAACATGAAAGTATGTTATAATGTATTCTGATGTAAAAGTAGTAAGTACCTTAAAACAAGATCTTGTGCACAAACATAGTATTTGGTAGGATATGAGTAAGTTACTCACTGGGACCAATGACCTCAGCAGTATGGTCCCATAGGAATTCACACACACACACACACACACACACACACACACACACACACACACACACACACACACACACGCTTGAAGTTACTCATTTAATGTCAGGTACAGTGTTTAATACCCAGTTCATATTCCGATTTTTCCTGTCACCAAACCCAAGTTTTACAGCAGGCAATGGTTGTATTGCCAAGTTGCGCTGTGGTTCATAGTGCACTTTAAACTGTAGGTCACCCTATGACTGGGTGTGCAAGTAATTTCTGAAGTCAGAGGCAGACACCTCCAATAAGACCATGACTAGTAAAGCATTTCAGTTGGATGGACTATTCAATAAATTCAGTCTGTGTATTGTGTAGTTGCTGGAGTTTCAAAGTACATACAACATAACTGCTGATGTTCAGGTGAAAACAAAAGAAACTGTAGAAAATGGTGAATGCAAGAAAATGTCAAGGACCTGTAGTGAAATTTACCAAAAGTTTATATTATAATCCATTTAGATGGTCACTAATCAAGACTGTAGGCATGTTTACACTTGGTGTTCAGATAGCATGGGAATGTAAAGTCCTGGAAATAATGCGGTTGTAGTTGTACCAGATTATTTAATAAAAGAAAACTTGTGAATGTTATAGGTGGTTATTATTTATTGTTCCATTTACAATATGTAGTTCACGACACAATTTAGCAATGTAAGAATTTAGAAATTTCAACTTATCAATCCAATCGTTTGATTATGAACAATTCTACCTCTTCAACTTAAGACGCCATTTGTCAATGTCTACATCCAATTTATTTTTTCCTTTACTACTAATAACTACTGTATTAGTTTGACAGATTCCAAAAGAGTTAACTTTTGTCATTATTTTTTTTTACAGATCACATTTAGCTACTCACATTATAGCAAAGATGAAATGAATGTTGTGAAAATTGATGGGTTTGACAAAAGGATAGACCCAACCAGGTATGTGAACTATATACTATGCAGATGCCTGTGCAGTAGCATAGATTCTTATTAGAAGACAATGTTTCATACTAATAACCATTAAAAAATTGCTGAGACTAGAAATTACTTTTGCTGCTGAAAGTTTGTCACCGTAAGTGGTTCTCAGATCATCTGGATTGGCTAACTACCATTACTGCTAATACTAGCTGAGATAGTACTTCTGACAACGTGCATAATATTTATTATAATTATGTAGTTTCAATAGACAGAAAATATAATCACTAAAATGAATAAAATTTAATTTATTTATAATTGTACCCTAAACTGTGGACAATAACACTTCATTTTGTAAAGAGTTCCGGTAAATGTTAAAATGACATCAAATACTTCATTTGAGGCAACTTGTTTTCCAGTTAAGTTATTCAGATTCCATTCATTATGTTATATTATCCAAAAGTATAGACCCAACCAGCTCAACTAGCCTACAGCTGGTTTATGATAGTTTAAATTTCACTCTCAAAGAATCATTTTGAGCAGTTTGGAACAAATAAAACCAAGCAAGAGGTTCAGTTTGGCAGATTTTTCACTTTGAAGTGTGGTCTGTCAGTTTTGAATACCAGGGTACCTTTTTTTTTTATCTTCTGGATAAGTAAAGTGTCCACATATTGAAAGTATCAACAGATCCCAGCTTAAAGGTAATATTTTACAGTAAAATGTTCACAGGCACAAGGAATTTATAGAAAGGATGTAGAAGAAATGATGAAGAAAAGCAATGATAGGTTCACTGAAGGAAATCACAATATATGCAAGGCAGCTTCGGACATGATGAATGCACACAGAAAGAAACCTTTCACTTCTTTAAGTTTATGTGGTTCAGATGACTTTGACAAACGTTTTTTTGACATTGTGAAAAAAATTACTGGTACAGTCCTAGAACTGAACGTAGATCCAAATGATTTAAGCTCTCATGGACAGTTCTTGCAATTTGCAGATAACTTTGTACTTGAATGGCATCAGTGTTAGCAAGGCTAAACAAATGGCCAGAAGTTTCATATGATGTGATAAAGGAGTGATTTGTTATAAATAAGATAAAAATCAATGAAGAAAAAATGCAAAAATTGGTGAGAAAGGAGACTGGGACTACATAGGGACTGTGAAACTTGTGAGTTTTGCGGTGGATAGCAAACTTATTTGGCATGAAGACACAGCACATGTGATGAACAGAAACTGATTGGTATCTGCTAATGGCACTGTTTCACAACCAGGTCAGCTATGGTCTGTTACTATGGGATAAGTGTACAGGCTGCAAGATCTTACTATTACTAAAAAAGCAATAATGATCATAACATCAAGCAGGAAACTGGACCACTGAAAACTCATCTTCACATGTCTAGGAGTGATCACAATTTACAGTCTATAATATAATAAAATAATGGAATAGATGATAATAAAATGTTGAAATGCGTGGCTTTTTAAAATGTATTGAATTAATGAGATTAATTTTTCGCCATGAATGACAAGCACAATAAGCTGAGCTATGCCTGGAAATAAGTTCGTATTAGTTCATATTATTTTGCAGGGCGAAGTAGTTTCTTTCTCTGCTGTAGATTTGTGATTACCATTCTTTATAATGCTACGTTTGGTCGCCATGTTCACCTTTGAAGTCTTGACTGTGTTCCCATTAAGCTTATCGGATCTTCGTAATTTTCCAAAGTACACAGGTGGGCTTCAGTTCTTGTAATTATTGTACTATTTGAAATAACAATTCACACGACTTTTCTGTTAATAAAACAATACTGTATTTTTCCAAACGGTGCACATATGAAATACATACTCCTCACTTATTCATAGCGACCCCAAAATGGCGGTCTACAATTACTCGCTAAAAATGGCGTGCTTCTCACTCATTCACTAGCTGAGCGCGAACCCTTCCTTCCTCCTACTGGTACCAGAAAAAAATCCTCTGTTTTTTAACAACTGAAAGTAAAAAAATACATGACGGTAGGCATAGGCTCTATGATGGGCTACCGCTTCATCTCCTCTCTTTGCCTTTAAAGAAGACGAAAACATAAAGGAAATGCAAGAGGTTTATCACAAGTCTATCTTCAGCTGTCTCATATACATGAAGGAAAATTATGAAACAGTCAGCAACCGGAGTGATATACACAATTATAACATGCATAATAAGGAATACATAGAAATGCTGAGATGTCAAATCTTGATGGCAGCATACAGTTTTCCTGTAGTGGTTATTAAATCATTGTCATCTACAGATTGAAATGTAGTCCTTAGAACCAGTGGAATTTTGAGGAAAGATATCACACAATCCATGCCAAAAACCACTGTACAGTTTGAATGAATTTTTTAACAGTAAAACAGCAAGTCGAACTGCATAAACAATTGTCACTTTATATGTTACTATTCTATCACACATCACTAATTTGTTGTTGTGTTGTTGTAATCTACATGTTTGTGTAACCTTAACTTTGTAATACTGGTGCAATCTGTCCAACCATAGCTACCAAATGCTGTAGCCATGGTAATAATGGTAAATACTATTGAAAGTGAGCACTCTGCTGTGTAAGCAGCACCTTTTGCAGAAGCCAGCTAGTCCAAAGATCCTGGAATTCATTACTCCCTAATGGTATTTTTTGCTAATGATGATGTGTGCTTCAGTTAAATTATGATTTACCAAACCAAAATAAAAGTGAGAGAAATTACCCACAGACTTTTGGTCCCTTTCCTAGGCTCAAAATGTGTTTGTTTATTCCTGTGCAAAAATCTTTAGCTAGCTCTCATCGGACATTATCTATGCATTGAAAAATATTGTAGTAACCACACTTTTTAGAAATTATCTGCTCATCTGGACTTAAGGTCTGCAGATCCATTTTAGCTTCACAACAGAAAAATGCTCATTGTAAAAGAGTCATACAGTGAATATTAATGTGCCCGTGTAGACATTAAGTAGCAATAGTAGATAAACTATAGCTGTTGAATATAAATAAGGAATTAGAAGCTTCCATATCTATTTTACAATATGATGTTCAGCATGAAAATTAGTAAAAACCAATTAGTGCTTCACTTTAATGTACACCATAATTTTTTCTACACCCTTGAAGATTCTCCTTAAAGATGGAATCTATAGCATGTCATGAATGACTTGTTCTTCATGTTCTGTAGATCCATTCTGAAGGGAAACCTTCAGGGATAGAACAAGTCAAGGTACATATAAATAAATAATAGTCAACTGACATATTTCATTAGTGAATTAAACTGTGATAAATACACATTGTTGCTTTTGTGCACACTGGTAACAAATTTGTTTGTTTCCTTTTCCAGGTTCCTATCAATACACTGCTTTTTATTTCCATACTTCAGTTTCTGCCCAAGGTAGCAGAAGAATGGGCAAAAAATCCGTGATATGACATTTATGGAAAGACTGTGTTCAATGAACAGCTTCTTTATAGGTCAACATTATTAAACCTTATCAAGTGCAATGTATTTTCAAAGCAAATTTGTCAGCATTACATATTATTTTGCATTCTGAGAGAGAATTAGTCATATTTTATCTGTTCACACTACTTAGTAGTTATTAAAAAAGCTTGATTTATTAAGGCAGTGTTATTAATAATAGATCTGATATTTTTGAGAGGCTATGTACAATTTTGCAAGTGTTGGTGCTGAGTCCATTACTCTGAACTGTGACACAATGGTTGGTTTAACTGTTGGAAGTCTTTCTTGAGCTTGAGGTGCTGTGATGGAAATTGTATAAAATTCTATAAATATATAAATTTATGTGATGTTGTATTAGATGTATATAGATATATTTATTGAAGTTGGTGTTCATATATGGTAAAAGTTATATTTTGATGCAACATTTGTTTGTCATTCAAAGTAATAGCATGTTTTAAAATTCATAGCAATTGCTAAATGTGCATCATTATTCATTAAGGGAATGATCTCAGTGGCAGAGTATTCTGTTGGAGTCTGCTGATATAAGTTTTATTTTATGGTAGTAGTGACCTCCAAAATTAAATTTTAGTATGTCTTCAAGTTGCCTATGAATTCAAATGTAGGACATACTACGTTATGTATCCTGATTATCTCTAATACAGTTACAGGTTCTTGAAAACATGTGAAAAGGGCCCACATTAGCACAGGTTTTTATGTATTTTAGTAGTGTACCATTTAGGCATGCACAGTATAATCTGTATTCGAAAAATGTATTACATTTCATGAGAGAATAATGGAAGAGTGTAATTTGTGTCATTTTATGAAATTTCTTTTCACTCTGTATGTTCAAATCGGCACCTTGTTTTACATTGTGAAAAGTATCAATGCTGCTGCTGTGTCAGAAGAAATGCGAATTGTTGATTTGAAAAAGATTTACTAGTTATAGAAATGCAATGTTTGAATGTACTGAGAATCCGCTATTAAGGTCATAAAATTAGAGCATACTGATGGTTAAAATAGACAAAACAAATTTTTGGTTAAAATGGGAAATAGTCAAGTACATTATACTTAATGAGATCTCACTTAAAATACCATATCATAGAACACATTTATTGATAAGTCCAGCAGAAATTTGGGCTTCAATTTAGGTTGTCATTGCAGACTATTAATTTTTAAAAAAATGTGTGAACCTAATTTTTGAACATTGAACCTAACAGTTAAAATACTGAAAAAGTAAACTCTGTCTTGTATGCATGATTTTTATCTTCAGTATTTGTACACACCTTTACATTAAAAATGAGTGGTTCATGCTTTTCATTTCTCCTTGCATATAAATATTGTTGTAAATTGAAATTTGATTGTTTTATTTTTCTAATAATAAATGCTGAAATTATGTGAGAAACAAATGAAATCTTTTGATGGAATTGTCATGAGCTGTACATAAAATATTGTGTAATATTTTGTAAATAATGGTTTGTACATTCATTTTTATTTTGGTGATCCAATAGTGGTAATTCACCATAAGGTTTAATGTGTACCATGGAAATACTGAAAATTATTAAACAAATTTTCTTTGTTTGCAATAGAAGTCTATTCTGATATGCATACAAATGTTTCATTCACTCTAGTATTATTTTTGTAAAAATATGTTGCTCATAAAGATCTATATATGGAAGTTACAAATAAAAATGTTTTGTTACCTTTCTCTGACTTTTTATTTCAAATTGTTTGTATGGAGTGTAAAATTTTATTTTGCAGAAATTTAGCACGCAGATACCATTATGAAATACAGATCTCTTATAAAATATTCTAAAATGGTGGAAGAACAACGCAAGTTAATGAAGATAATTAGTTAGTAAATAATGCCTGTCGTAACACTGTTTCAAACAACGTAAACTCCAGGTACGAATATCAACAACGTAGGAAAAGACAGATTGCTACGTACCATAAACAAGACACACAGAGTTGCAGACTGGCATAATTAAGACACTCACATATGGCTTTTGGCCACATAGGCTTCATCAGTAAAAACACACACACATGCACGCACAAGTGTGATGTGCTGATGAAGGCTGTGGTGGAAAGTTATATGTGAGTTGACATATCTTCTTTACAGTAAGTAGCAATCTGCCTTTTCCTATATTTTTGGTACTCATAACTCTTTGTTTCGTGGCTAAGTTCTGGGAGAGAGCTTGTTTGAGAAGAATGAGTGTACACACAATCGCATTACATTACTTGTCTGCACTTTTTAAACAAATGGCAAAACAGAAGTTTCAGTGAAGCTGGTTAGTGAAAAAAAGAATAGAGTACTTCATAGAAAGTTTTATTAATAAATAAGGCAATATGTATGATACTTGTAACCTGTGATAACTACTGGTCTTCGTCCATCTCAGAAATAAAAAAGGGGTAAAACAGAATAAGAATGAGCAATGCTCTCAAGATACTTTTTAAGTGTGAACGCTAATGAAACTTGTATTAGAAATTCAAGCACACACGTCACCTTCACAAAAACAATACTCAAATCAATTAACTGCCACAGCCAATTCCTATCCGAGAGGTTTTGGTTGTATACTAAGGTTGAAGTCCCTCAAAAACCAGTGTCCAGACACAAGACGTTGACACAATATTCAAAATGGATAAATAAAAAAATGAAAGCTGACATTTTTAATTGCAACATCAAATATTCCTTCAAAAAAGAACTTAGCAATTTTGCCATCGTACACATGCTGTTCCATAATGAGGATGAATAAGAAAAATATCAATATTAGTGGCATTAAAAAGTAGCTAAAAGCCATTAAAATTCAAAAGAGACTTATAGACTCTTAACAGAATGCACAATTTTATCTGCTATTACGTATAATTTATCGAATTTCTTTTAACATGCTGACTGCCACACAGTTAGATATGGACCTAGGCCAGGTGCAGAGCATGAGGTGTGAGGTTCCACTGTGGCAGCTGGCAGCAACACAACAGTCGACATGATAAGCAACCAATGTTTCCCAGTAAATGGAACAGAGCTTGTGTTATACCAGTCTGCAAACTGGCAACCAAATTAAGCAATGAAATACTCTGCTACAACACATCTCTACGTGCAGTATAATTTTTAAAACATAATTTGAATTCAAACACAGTGACTGATCTGAGGGGAAAAAAGGTAGCTGCTACATGGAAACCAGGATGGAATCACAACTCAGCTCCTACTATTCACATGTAATATCCAGTGGGTTATCACCCTCTCTGTCTATGTGAATTCTGCATTTCTAAATATCAGAAAAGCATTTGATGTGGTACCATACCAACTCCTATTAAATAAAAGTCTCAGGGTGTAGATAAACAGTGTGAGAGTTGAATGTTTTGTCTTGTCAGTTGCAGTTTTGGCTATTTACACTTCTGTACAGCCAGTTTAAATACTGAAAAATGTGCAATATTTATAAAAAATGCCTTCTGAGGTCCATTAAGAAGCTATTTGGTTTGAACAGGGCAAACTGGATGCTTCAAGAGGAGAATGATCCAAAACATCACAGCCATCTCTGTACAGTGTGGGAAAAAGACAATGGATGTCCACCATGAATTGGCCTGGCATCTCCGGATGCAAATCTGACCATAAAGGTTTGGTTGTGTTCTAAGATGAAGCTTAAAGGAAAGCCAGTTTATACTTTGAAGCAGCTGTCATATAAAATCAGGATGATGTGGAGATCATTACTGAAAAGGTGCCAAGCTGTAATCGATAATGGCGGTGATTGGAGTAACAACTAGGTAACTGTGCAATTGGTAAGAACACATGGCTCTGTAAACTTTAAGGGGTATCCTTTATCCTTTAAGTGAGAGTTGGAACCCTGTTCTGTTCGACATTAAGAAACAACAGTCCTTGTCCCAGTCTTCAAAAACTGTCAATAATGTTTGTAATTGATTTATCATTTCCATGAGCTTTTACCACTGGTGCACTGTTGTGCATGTCACTGGAGGGCAGTTATGTTTGCACACGTGTGGTGGACCCATGGTTGGTTGTTTGAAGGAGCTGCCGCGGCATGTTTGATTTGGTTCCGGGGAGATAGTGTGACTGTCTACTCACCTGAAGGTGGCTGCCAGGTGGACCGCTGAAATATTGTGTCCAGATGACGAGATGTTCCAGCTGGAGACCTGATATGAATACAACCAGTAATAACATGTATTTTCATGTAAACATATATTTAAAATAGTGTCTTTATTTCATACAGATAACAATGGACGCTTTCTTGTGGAACTGACTGTTTATTATGAAATCATATTAAAAGGTTCAGAGTTATGCACATCTTGACAGAAATGAACAATACTGAAAAGAAATATGAGGGGTGATCAGAAATTAAGATTACAAAGTCTGCAGTGAAACTTGTACATTTTATTCCATACAACCAATATAGCCAACTGATAGTCATACATTAGGCTCTTCTTTGACAGTTTCCATACTGATTTAAGCACTTGGAATGAGTTTGAAATACCCTCTGGTAAAATTCATGTCCTCACATGTTTAAGGCATTGTTATGAAGTGCTTCATCTCCTGGTTCAAAGCAAATCATTTGCTAGATTCTCCTTCAAGTGATCCTCTGGTTGTCCTGAATCAGCTCCCTCACTGTGGTCCCTTTGACATCCTTCTGTGACATGCTGGGCTGGTGAATTTCAGCTATAGTTAAACATTTTACCCAAAGAAATTTATTAACTGAGCAGATTTCTTCATAAAACCAGTTTTCCAAACAAGCTGCTATTTGTATTTACCTAAACCAATGCTAAAGGTGATAAGTGGCCAAAATTCTGCATAATTGCCAACCACAGGTATTAAAATTACGGCACATTACTAACTCCTTTGTAACAGATGAAACTCCAGCAATATCAGGCTTGTAAACTTACTTTCTGATCACCCCTTGTACATTTGCAGGCCACCTTAGAGTGTGTTTGTTGGACAATACATACTGCTATCAGTACTGATTCCATTTGTGATACACCGAGCGAGGTAGCGCAGTGGTTAGCACACTGGACTCACTTTCGGGAGGACGACAGTTCAATCCCGTCTCCAACCATCCTGGTTTAGGTTTTCCGTGATTTCCCTAAATCGTTTCAGGCAAATGCCGGGATGGTCCCTTTGAAAGGGCACGGCTGATTTCCTTCCCAATCCTTCCCTAACCCGAGCTTGCGCTTCGTCTCTAATGACCTCGTTGTCGACGGGACGCTAAACACTAACAACCACCACCACCACCACCACCACCACCACCTCCATTTGTGAATGGTGCATAGGAAGAATGACTCTTGAAAATCCTCCAACTGAGATCAGATTTCTCTCATATTATAATAATAGTGTTTTGGCAAGATGTATATGGTGGAAACTAATGTGTTGGCTCTTCAAAAATGTTCGCTCTCATAATTTTATCAAATTCAGCAAATCTTTTGCTGTGTGGAACATTGGGTTTGAATGAGTATCTCTGTGACATTGCTTTTACTAAGTCAATCTGACACATAGCTCCCACCTTTTTCTTGCATTTCCTTTATCATCTTAATTAGTCCCCCATGGTAAGGGCCCCAGACTGACAAGCAGTATTCAAGAATCAGTTTTCTTTCTTTATTTCTTTTCATTGTTTTTATTGGTATTTGTCCATTGTCCTATGGCCTTCCATTACATTAATGCCCACTCTACTGTGCATTTTAATAATTGGCATTTATAGGAAGTATGAAGACGTGAACAAATAACTGTGACGTGAGACCACAAGAAAACTGTGCATTAAGTAATTGCATTGTAAACAAAAAGAAACACAGCTAACATGCAAAACATCAAAACACATGTACAAATTATCTCTAGATAATTAGATCATACTTATTATGTGGTTGAACATCACATTTAATGATAAAAAACCCTCAGGTTTCCTACCAGGTAGCAGCATTAAGATGCCATGACATTTTGACAATTGCTGTATTCCTCTCCTTCTGGCAAAGAATCGAGATACTGTGGATGTCTGTCTTCATACTTAAGCTGGGTCCCATGAGGCCAGTGAATGAGAAGGGGTGTGGAGCAGGTGCACTGGTGGGGTTGGTGGGTGGATCAGAGCCTGTGCCCTAATCTCTGCATAGGTATTTTGGATGTGTGTTGTGTATTGGACACTGCAGGGTACATTCCTTTCATATTGCCACTAATATGAGATTCCATGCCAGAACATGTTGAAGAGGCACATTGTTGGTATTCTTAGTATTAGGTTTGAGACGTTCCTGTGAAGAGTTCATCAACTTGAAAGACACGTTTTCATGTATTCTGATGTAAAAGAAATACTGTCCTCAGCATGTATGTCTAAATATTCAAACAATTCAAGCTGTGACTGCACCTCCTCATACTTCTCCAGTATCTTTGGCACTGTTATAGCATGTCACATTGAATTTTTTTGCAAACATTAACAACAGCATGAGGCTTGCTTTCACCACCAAGCATGCCGCAATCGGTTTCTTTCTTAGGACTTTGTCCATCAGGGAGAGTTAGTGGTGGGGAGCTACAGCAGAAGCAGCAGTTACAATGACTTCGAATTACAAGCCCAAGGATAACCAGATCAGGTTCTTACCTCGTAGATGCTCTGTGGTGATGTGGCTAGCTGCATCTATGTGCTGCTTTGATGGAACTCATCAATGCCGTTTCACCAGTGGCTGTCTGCCACTGCACTTTCTTCATTGAATGCATCATGACGTGGCCCAGAAGGGCCAAAATGTTTACATCCACAGAAGAAAATGGAAATTGCAAATGTTAGCAGAGGAATATGAATTTAAAGGGTTGTATAATGTTTCAGATCCGTTCAGATTATAATGAATGAAGACAGCTGTAAGAGTATCTCTTACCCTTCACGTTAAGTTAACACTGACAAATAAATATGTATATGATGCCCTTGGAGGGGTAGCTTGCTGGATATTGGCCCTCAGGTACAAAGGACTCAAGAGAGGGCGGCACCTTCCAGTAACTCAGTTAAATGCAGTGATCGAGCAGATTGTATGTAGCTGGTCACAGATGCTACACACCAATTTGGTTAGCCATTTGGTTGCTATTTTTCCCCAATGATTTTAAAGATTCCAATGGAATGTTATCTGTCTCATCAAATCTTCCAAAGCTCTTTTAAGTTCTGACTCTAATACCGGATCCTGTATTTCTTCCATTTTGACTGCAGTTCCTTCTTTCATCACATTTCAGACAATTCCTCCTCTTTGCAGAGGCCTTCGGTGTACTGTTTGCACACAACTGCTCTGTGTTCAACAGTGGAATTCCCATTGCCCTCTGAATGTTGTTGCCTTTGCTTTTTATTTCACTGAAGATTGCTTTGAGTTTTCTATATGCTGAGTCAGTTCTTCTGATGGTCATTTCTTTTCCAACTTCTTGAAATTTTTCCTGCAGCAATTTCACCTTGGCTCCATGCACTTCATATTTATTTTGTTCTAAGTGATTTATGTTGCTATATTCCTGCCTTTCTGTGAAAATTTTTGTACTTTCCTCTTTTGTCAATCAATTGAAGTATTTCAGCAGTATGTTGTTGCAATGCCTGTGTTGTTAAGCACAATGTTGCTATGTTCCTTTAGTTTAGACATGCATGTGTATCTGAAAGAAAATGCACTAAGGCAACTACAGCTATGAAACTACGTACACGAAATGTATTCGAATTAGCGAATACAAACAACAATCAGCTGTATAAGAGAATGACAACAATAAAAATTTATGCCAGACCAGCATTATTGTCATTCCCTTTCTCATGATGGTTGCTCGTATTCAAAACTGTGAATACATTTCATGTACTTCATAATGGCTGCGGTCACCACTGTGACTGATCATTTGGACATGGAAAACAACACAGGCACTGCAATATATCATATTTATCCTCCAATACTGGGTAACAACTTTCAATTAAAAATGTCTTCCCCTGTACAGGCACTATATAATGTGTATATGAGAACAGCTTGTGAATCGGGGAAGATAACCTACAGAAGTTTGGGCCTGACTGTGAATTGTGCACAGACAGCCAAAGTGGTTAAAGTGACTGCTCATGTAAAGTGGGAAATCCAGGTTCGTGTCCCTGTCTAGGACAAATTTTCTTTGTCATTGTTCCCTTATACAACTGATGGTTGCTTGTATTCACAAGTGTGAATACATTTTATATATTTCATCTGTTACCCAAGGCTTTTTCGCCGTTACCTTCCTAGTACTTGTGTTTGTCTTTCCAACATCTGTGAGTGCTCTATTCAGAGATGTCCGCTCCACATCAAGTGAACTGCTTACTGTGATATTTGTTATCCCAGGACCCACATCCTTAGCAAACTTCAAACTCGTCTCTTTATTCCTCAGTACTTCTGTATCCCACTTTCTTTCCCAGTGATTCTTCCACACAATCTACTCTTCATCAGTACTAAATTGTGATCTGAGTCTATATCTGTGCCTGGGTACATCTTACAATCAAATATCTGATTTTGGAATCTTTGTCTGTGTGACAGCAGAATTGCAGCCAATGTTAACAGGGCAAAAATTGCTTTAATCAAGTCGCATATGAAGATGATTGTTGTATCTTTCTTCATTGCAGGAAATGCATAATGGAGATTCTTTCTATCCTATACAGAACAGGCAGAATGGAAATTTGCCACAATTTAATTGCATACACGTAATCGCCGGTGCCTTCTATTCCAAGTAGTAACTTATGGAGATATACTATTTTAGGTTGCAGCTTGCAATTGTACACTATACTTGAGATATTCGTCTAATCCAATTGCATCTCCCAGTCATCGTTTCACCCTTTGTTATTGGTTAAACTCAGCATTTCCTTGTAACAAAGTCTCTCATTTAGGATTTTGACTAATTTGTTGCTCATTTGGCTGAGCTGTCCAGTGTGTCATTATGAAAGATGCCACTGTCAGTTGGAACCCACAAAAACTTTTTACCATTTCTGTTGGTTCCTTGCAGTGACCTCTTTAATGATACAGGGTGTACATAAAGTCCGGGAACACTTTCAATTATTTATTGCACAAGAACCGAACATTGTACAGATATCATACATATGTTATTTTGAAGAGAAACCCTGAAAGTTTTTTTTATGTATACTGCCACAGCATAGTTTGGTAATTTGCCGATAGTCAGCACTAGTCGCAACGATGGCGAGTGGAGGTGCCATGCTACAGAAGGGGACAGTTGTTTCACGAAATGGCCTCCCCGATCACCAGATCTCACTCCGTGTGACTTTCTTCTGTGGGTACACATTAAAGATCTGGTGTGTGTACCACCTCTACCACGTGATGTAGCATAGCTCTGGGAGATAATAGAGGAAGTGACTGCCACAGTCGACAATGCCCTGCTGGGATGGGTACATCAAGAATTCAATTATCATATTGACATCTGCTGAGTCACTCATGGTTCTCATATCGAATGTTTGTAAAAAACATTTTCAGAGTGTTGCTTCAAAATGCAATATGTATGACATCTGTACAATGTTTAATTCTTGTGCAATAAATAATTGAAAGTTATCCTGGTCTTTATGTACACCCTGTATATATATTTGCAGCTGTCATTATTTTTTTTTAGGGTCATCTGTATGCTCAGAAAATTGATTAAAATTACGTGTGGGAGATTTCCCATCTTGTACTGCCTTCCTAGGCTGATCATTGCTTTCTTAGTCAAAGAGAATAGGGCAAGAAAATTTTCAGCAAAGTTGTCAACATAGTGGTCTTCATTCCATTTTCATAAATCTGCATCAAATCCAAGAAGATGGTATTAAGCAAAATGGATATTTCAGTCTTCAGGTTTGGAGCATCTTTAAATTGGATGATGTTATTGAGGACTAATATATTTACCTCTTGGTAACTAAAAGGGCTATGGTTTCTGGTAAGATTTTGTGCTCCATTTTATTTTCATGCTAATTCCATCATTCAAGCGATTTTATAATCGGTGACCCTTTTATATGTATTTTGTATTTGAGATTTGTTTAAACAGTGATTTGATTGCAGGGTTTTTCCCCCCTGAGACTCAGTGATACTCCTGCATCAACAAGAACTTGATGTGAATCACAAGGCTCTAATGCATATTCAAATACATTGATCTTGAAGTCAGTTCAGTTTGGCTACCAAATTTCTTGCTTTGTCATCAGAAAATGATCATTATCTTGTGTGTTCATAAGCTAAGGCTGATCTCACTATGGTCTTATTCAAGGTGAGCAGAGTTTCTGATCTCAGTGCATTCGTCCTTGCTCTTACTAGAAATACTATTTCCACACATAAATTTCAAGTCAGTTTTCATTCCTAAAATCAGCTTGACTCCTGAATGAGACAATCATTCCACCAGCTTCTTCTTGGAGTAGGTTCTTCTTTCTGACAACAAAGGTTTCAAGCTACAGGTAAGAAATGTAAATGTTGTGTGACTAGGGTCTCCCATCGGGTAGACCGTTCGCTGGATGCAAGTCTTTCGATTTGACGCCACTTCGGAGACTTGCACTTCAATGGGGATGAAATGATGATGATGATTAGGACAACGCAACACCCAGTCCCTGAGCGGAGAAAATCTCTGACCCAGCCAGGAACCGAACCTGAGCCTTTAGGATTGACATTCTGTCGCACTGACCACTCAGCTACCAGGGGCGGACGCCACAGGGAAGTTTAAGTGATAATCTGGTTGAATCAAGGCTTCTTTGTATAATTTTGCTTTTTCACACAGTCAGAGGATAAATACAAGAAATCAATGGTTTCTGTTACTGAGTTTTCAACAGAATCATCCATCCAAAACAGTACTCACAGAATGCAAACATCCCAAAGTGACAATTTATGAATAGGTGAAGTCATTATTAAAATAACTGACTTGTTAAGTCAGTTGAAAGGTACGAAGTAGGTAAGGACATGCCACATCCAACAAGACCTTGTACAAACCAACTTTTGGCTTGGCAGCAGTTATAATTTACTTACAAACACTATTATTATTTTGCAAAACTGGGAGTAATACTATATGGGTTTTGTTATATCTGTCACCAGAAGTGACCCTCTTTGAACTACTGCCAGAACAGTACCTTTTTGGCTGTGGGAACTAATTACACTCTCGTAATTCATGTAATATTTTGAAGCCCATAACATAAATCCAATTGTTGAGCTGGAAGACACTCTGTTAAAGAGTACAACCCAAGCTGGAATGTAAATTGGCACCCAAAGAAAGTATGTGCGTTACCCATTCAGCTACAAAGTGTATCAACAGAAAATTTTCTATTTAGTTACTATGTATTGTAACAATAGATAATAACAGTATATTCCATTTGCAGAATAGTATTTGTATTTTCTTGAAAAACAACTTGAATACTAATGAGGCCAATTTGTGTAATTTTTTAAGTAATTTTCCTCCTCTCATGCTAATGGAATGTTAATGGAAAAACTGACATATTGCATTTCACTAGTTGCAGTTGAATTCTTTATAGCAATAAATATGCCTCCATAATTGGCTCTCCACCAACTATTACAATATAAATTCCAATCAAAATTTAAGATTTAACTGCTTCTAATTTCTTGTTAAGTGCAAGGCATGTCCAATCTACCTACCCTGAACTTCCTATTCCAGTTCTGTCACAGGCTTATCCTACCCCATAAGAAGACAGGCCACCTGTGAAAGCAGCTATGTCATATACCAGCTCTACTGCAATCATTGCACTTTTTATATGGGTCTGACTACCAACCAATTGTTCAGCAGGATGAATGGCCACTGCCAAACTGTGGCCAAGAGCAAAGTGGACAATGTGGCACAACATGCAGCTAACCAAGATATACATGATTTCAATGGCTGTTTCACAACTCAGGCCATCTGGATCCTTCCCCCCAACATCATCTTTTCTGAAGATGGTAGTTATCCTTCAACACATTCTCCACTCCTGAAATTATCCCAGCACACTATCCACACACCCTCCACAAATCAGTTTCCACACCCTCTGTCCTATCAGCCCCTCCCAATTCGCATCCCCTCACCCTCATCACGTGCCATTCTCTTCCAATGCACCCACCAGTCTTCTCCCCTCTGTGCTCCTCTCATATTCCTCCTCCTCCTCCTCAAATCTCCCAATGCTGCATCTGGCAGCCCTGCCCTGCTGCCTTATAGCCCTGCACACTTTGTTGACAGCACACCCATCTCCACCCACTTGTATACTCGTGTCCCTTCCCATTGCCTGCTCCATTCCAGATTGCTGCTTTCATTCAATGCAAAAGTTGCTATCTGGACAGAGCACTCACAGTTAACGGTCCTGTGTGCATAAGGTGTGACTGCTTGTGTGAATGTGTGTGCATTTTCTCTTTTCTTTTCTGAAGAAGGCTATGTCTGAGAGCTCAGTGTGTGACAGTCTTTTCATTGTGTCTGTCTTAAATGCAGCATGTCATCTGTATGGTGAGAAGCATTCTATCCTTTTCCTTATTGTTGACAAATTATATTAAATAGTCACACTGTTCAAATAATCATTTCATCATTGATAAATTCCTTTATTGTGTAGTAGCATTTTTCCACCAGGACATCATGTAGTTTTCTCTTCAGTGAATCTATCTCCATGCTCAGTAAATTTCTGCCCTTGAGTTTATGGTAGATTTTTATTGCTCTGTTTCAGATATTCCTGTGGGCATTATCATCATTAATGAGTGAGCCTAATTTTGGGGTCTTACCATGAACACTCCTGCAGTTAGCTAATACCACATGGAAATTTTTACCTAGCATATTGCAAGAATGAATGTTGGCTTCTGTACTTAATGTTGCTAGTCTACTTTTCACTCTGAATGGGGCACTTCATTCATAGTGGGTGTGCAAGGGGGTTTTCTAATGTAAAAATCCGTATGTAGATACCACATGACCCTGCTACCTGTGTTGCTGCTTCTGTTTTGTGTAAGGACAAACCTGCCCCATTCAGAGTGCCTGACTATTCTCCTCCTGACTCTAAACCAGACATCCATGCTTGCCCCCCTCATCACGTGCCACTCTCTGTGTCTCTCTCTCTCTCTCTTTCTTTTTCTTAGTTTTTGTTTCTGATTGGTTCATTGTGGCCTACCAGTTATTCTTATCCTGTGCCATCACTTTCATTTTAGAGTAGCACCTGATGCATCCAACGACCTCAGTTATTTGTTGGATATATTTCAATATCTGTCTTCCCCTACAGTCTTTGTCCTCTACAGCTCCCTCTAGTACTATGGAAGTTATTCCCTGATGTCTTAATACATGTCAGGAATTGTGAGGATGATGTCTTTCAAATCTCCTGTCTCACACAGTCTACAACCATCTTAAACAATCATTTGGTTGCCATTTCTCCCAGTAATATTATAAATTACAAAAGAATGCTATCTATGCCATCCACCATATTTGACCTCAAGTCTTCCAAAGCTTTGTTAAACTCCAACTCTTATAAGGATCACCTATATCTCCATATTGATTTCCATTTCTTCATCTATCATGCCATCAGACAGTTCCTCCTCCTCGTAGAGGCCTTCAGTGTACTCTTTCCTCCTGACCATTCTTTCCACTGAGGTAAGAGTGGACTGCTTCTTGCACTTATGTCAATGTCATTGCTTTTAATTTTGTATTTATTTGACTTGTAAGTTAGTTATATTGCTATATTACTGTCTTATTCCTAAAATTTTTGTATTTCTATTGTTTGTGATGAAGCAAGCTGTGATATTTTTACTTCCCCACTTGTTTTGCCATCTGCCTCCTTAAATTCGTTTTCATTTTTGGCTAATTACTGTTAACATATGGGAGTACAATCTGCATGTCCATAAAAGAGAAAGGTTGTTCCTCAGTTTTAAAGAAAATAACACCAGATCTAATTTGGTGCTTAGTTTTATGTATGTAATTGATTTTCTAATTCATTTCGATTATGCCTGGTTAGATCTTTTGTTATACGGTGAAATCAGTAATTGCTTCGTAACTTAAATTCTATTGTTGACTTATAAACAAATATAAATTCTATAATAATTATAAACCATTTGGAAGATGAAACACTAGCATTCTTTAAGTATTTATTTCGTGCTATTAAAAAACATGCTAGCAAAGACATCCCTTAATTAATTCCAAAGTAATTAACAGTTTTGTCAAATGTATTGTCTGCATAACTATAGATGTTAATTTCATGATTTCAACAAATAATTCGGCTTAACCTGTTTAGTAGAAGAAACTGTTAAAAAGAACTAATTTTTCGGTGTATTCAGTTAATTTAATGAGTTAAGTTTTTTTAATTTCTGTAAATTTAACTTGGAACAGTGTGTAGTTTCAGTATCTATTATTGTGAGAATATATAAGGGCCCAATTTTTGATCCCGAGACAATCAGTCCACGGACGAGTTTCAGATGAGAGAAACCTGTGTGGTTAGAACAACAATAATGCTTCAACTTAACTGTGAAATAAGTGTTACACAATTATGCCATGTGTTAAAACAATGACAGTATCTGCTCCATGCATAGCTTTCTATTCTTCAAGGACTATGATCTTTGTGGTTAGGTTTTTGATGCTCGCAGATGTTCAGTAGTAAACTATTGTAGCAGTATGTGGATGTTTGCCTGCAAACTATTAATGAGGCTTATGGAAAGTTAAAACAACAGTGCACTGGCCATATAAATGTGTATTTGGGGGGTTGTGAACAGTGAACAGTGAAAGTAAACAACTGTGAGACACAAATGTGCACCTGTCAGCTAGATAATTTAAAGTAGTCCGTGTTTGACTTCCACCCCTCAGTTTTCATCCAGTATAGCAACGCAGTACATTGACATCAAGGACAACAAATGAAGAAATAAAGAAGGCAAACATCACATGTTGATGAATTGCAGTATCTCTTCTGTTACCCAAGGTTTCTTTGCAGTTACCCTCTTTGTATCTATAATTGTATCTCCAACTTCTCTGATTGCCCATTTTAGAGATTCCCATTCCTCTTCAACTAAACTTTTTGTTGTGGTATTCATCTACAGCTTAGAGAACATCAAATGCACCTCATCATTCCTCAGGACTTCAGCGTCCCATTTCTTCCCACGTTGATTTTTCTGGGCTACTCTCTTGACTTTGTCTACTCTTCATCTACTAAATTGTAATCTGTATCTATATCTGTTCCTTGGGACGCCTTATGATCCACTATGTCATTTCATAATCTCTGTCTCATTGTTTTGTAATCCAGCAGGAATCTTCCCCTTTCCTCCAGGTTTTTTTCCAAGTATATCTCCCCCTCCTTGTGATTCTTGAACAGCATATTCACTATTACTAGCTGAAATTTATAGCAGAACCCCAATTCTTGTTAAATTTATTTCAATTTATACACTGTATTATATGTTCAATGTTGTCATATAATTTCTCTCTCTCTCTCTCTCTCTCTCTCTCTCTCTCTCTCTCTCTCTCTCTCCATCTCCTGCCTGTGACATTGACATGTATACCTGTACTTTTGTTGTTGGAATTGGTTTTCTGTCAATTCTGATGAAAGCAACCCTATCACTGAACTGTTGGCAGTAACTCATTCTTTGCCCAACGTTTCTACTCATAATAAAATGTACTCCCCTTTTATGATTTACTGCTGCTGCTATTATGACCCTGTACGCACCTGACCTGAAATCCCTATCTTCTTTCCATTTCACTCTGATGACCTCCATTACATCTAGATAGAGCCTTTGAATTTACCTTTTGAGATTTTCTACCTTCCCTACCAAATCCAGACTTCTGTTAAATCTTTTTCTTTTAGAATCTTTTTCTTTCAAAACTTTTTGTTTCAGTTATCTCATCTTTGGCAATCCCAACCTAGAGATGCAGCTGGGTCTTAATCTGGAATCTTCTGCCAATGGAGAGGTCATCATGGCTCTTTTTTTTTCAATTACATCCATCTGTCACATAATCACAATTAACTAATACTTAAGGTCAAATAAACTGCTCATACATAACATGCAATCAATAATCAATAAGTGTTATCCCATTATGTAACATTACGAAGTATAACATACAAATAAAAATGGGACACAATAATAGAAAATATCTGGAATTAGCAAATTTTGTAAATTACTACTTCTCAGCCATTGCAGACAAGTTGCAACAGAATCTTTCTAAAACATACGTAGCTCTCACAATGACTTACACAGCAAGCACAGTGATGTTGCTTCCCACAACAGAGTTCGAAGTCAGGAAGACAATACGGAAATTAAAAAATTAAGAAGTTGGCAGATATAGATGATGTTCCACTCTCTATACTGAAGGCAAGCATAGATTAGATTAGATTAGGTTAATACTTGTTCCATAGATCATGAATATGACACTTCGTAAAGGTGTAGAACATGTCAGTTTTACAAAAAAATGAGATAATTCAGTTTTTTAAAAAGTTGTAAAATTACTAATTTATATCTAAAAATTTATTTTTTTAGTAGAAAGAGTTGTCATACAAAAAATTTTTTAATTTGTTTTTAAAAGGCTGGTTGACCTTTATCGTTGTGTTGTAGGTATGCACATTGCTATTGCTTTTGTATTGGGATGGGTTATTAATAACAAATTTCACAGGTGTGCATATATGAATCTTTGTCAATACAGAATGGCAAGAGATTAATGTATATTACAAACGATAAGAGCCCCAAGACTGAACCCTATGGGACCCCATTCTTGATACCTCCTAAGTTTGTGGAATCTATTGATTTTTAAGGATTACGTGAACTGCCTCTTCTTTCCAATCTTCTGCACTCTTACAGTTAAATATGAATTATACCATTTGTGTATTGTCCTGCCCATATTGCAATACTTAAGCTTATCTAGAAGAATCCCATGATTTACTCAATCAGAAGCCTTTTAGAGAACACAAATAAAATTAATATTTGACCAGCGAAAGCAAATATAGCATTTTATGTTAAATAGCCTTTCTGAAAACCAAACTGACATTTTGTTAGTACTTTATTTTTATGTATGTGTTAATCTACTTATGAATACATTAATTTTTCAATAATTTTTGATAAACCTCTCAGAAGTGAGGTTGGCCTGTAGTTGTTGGCAAGGACCTATCCCCCTTTTCATGCAATGGTTTAGCTATAGGACATTTCAGGAAAAATACCCCATTTCAGTGAGCAATTATATATGTATCTGAGAATCCCACTTATCTGTTGGGAGCAAGCTTTTAGTACTCTTTTGGAAATGCCATCTATTCCATGCAAGCTCTCTTTTGCTTTTGAGTGAGTTTATTACACACATCAAAAATAGTTTTGCATCACCTTGGTTCCAAGAGTTCCGGAACCTGTACATAAAATTGGAATAGAGATCAACATAAACATCATTTCCATCATTTTCATTGCTCATTAAAACCACACATTGCATGTTGTACCACTATACAGCGAGACCTTCAGAGGTGTTGGTCCAGATTTCTGTACACACTGGTACCTCTAACACCCAGTAGCATGTCCTCTTGTATTGATGCATGCCTGTATTTGTCATGGCATACTATCCACAAGTTCAACAAGGCACTGTTGGTACAGATTGTCCCACTCCTCAACGGCGATTTGGCATAGATCCCTCAGAGTGGCTGGTTGGTCATGTCATCCATAAACAGCCCTTTTCAATCCATCCTAGGCATGTTCAATAGTGTTCATGTCTGGAGAACATGCTGGCCAATCTAGTTGAGTGATGTCGTTATCCTGAAGGAAGTCATTCACAAGATGTGCAACATGGGAGCACGAATTGTCATCCATGAAAAACAATGCCTCACCAATACGCTGCAGATGTGGATGAATTATCGGTCGGAGGCTGGCATTCACATATCGTACAGCCGCTACAGCACCTTCCATGACCACCAGCGGCATACATTGGCCCCACATAATGCCACCCAAAAACAGCAGGGAACCTCCACCTTGCTGCACTCACTGGACAGTGTGTCTAAGGCATTCAGCCTGACCGGGTTGCCTCCAAACATGTCTCTGACTGTTGTCCGGTTGAAGGCATATGCGACACTCATTGGTGAAGAGAACTTTATGCCAATCCTGAGCGGCCCATTCGGCATGTTGTTGGACCCATCTGTTGGTGCTGCATGATGTCATGGTTGCAAAGATGGATCTCACCATGGACGTCGGGAGTGAAGCTGCGCATCATGCAGGCTATTGCGCACAGTTTGAGTCGTAACATGACATCCTGTGGCTGCATGAAAATCATTATTCAACATGGTGGTGTTGCTGTCAGGATTCCTCTGAGCCATAATTCATAGGTAGCAGTCATCCAATGCAGCAGTAGCCCTTCGGCAGCCTGAGCGAGGCATGTCTTCAACAGTTCCTGTCTCTCTGTTTCTCCTCCATATCTAAACAACATCACTTTGGTTCACTCTGAGATCCATGGACACTTCCCTGTTGAGAGCCCTTCCTGGCATAAAGTAACAATGCAGACGCAATCGCACCGCGGTATTGACCGTCTAGGCATGGTTGAACTACAGACAACAGGAGCCGTGTACCTCCTTCCTGGTGGAATGACTAGAACTGATCAGCTGTCGGACCCCACCAGTCTAATAGGTGCTGCTCATGCGTGGTTATTTACATGTTTGGGTGGGTTTAGTGACATCTCTGAACAGTCAAAGGGTCTGTGTCTGTGATACAAAGGGACTGTGACTGTGATACAGTCTCCACAGTAAACATCTATATTCAGGATTTCAGGGAACCAGGATGATGTAAAACTTTTTTTAATGTGTATACTTTGCTAATTTCAGAAGGAGAGGTGGGTAGAATTTCAGTTTTATCAAATTGCATAGGTATTGGTTCTTCCATACGTAGCTCTGCCTTTTGTAGAGAGTATCTGGATCCTATTTTCTCCACAACATTTAAAAATTGATTATTAAAGTATTTTTGACTTCTGACTCTTTGTTCATACGCTTTTCACTTTGATGATAATACAGTCTTCCTGTGCTGTTGGTTGCCCTGTTTCTCTTTCAAACAATACTCCAAATTGTTTTAATTTTACGATCAGAGGTGTTAATCTCTAACATAATACATATATTTCTGGACTTTTTAAAAACATTTTTCAATATAGTACAGTAGTTTTTATCATATTTGACTGTTTCCAAGACATTACTCTTCCTTGTTATTAGATACATTTCCCTTTTCTGGTTACAATATATTTTATCCCTTTAGTAAGCCATGGCTTTTTACATGGTTTCTTACAATTATATTTCACTGTTTTTCTAGGGAAACTGTTTTCAAATATGCTCATAAATGTATCACAAAATAACTAGCGTCAGGTTCTCCGTACACCCCACCCCAATCTGCTACAAGTTTTCCCTAAAATTTACAGTTATTAAATTGGTAACAGTATGTATCATTTTGCAGCACTGTTTTGTGTTACTGTATGGAGCTATATCATATACTACAATTTGCTCCACATCATAATCAGAAGGACAATTCTTAACAAAATACTTGTTTATTTTATTAAATTTATCTTGATCTACGAAAATATTATTTATCAGTGTACTTATTTCTTGTACTGCCCACATAGGAAAATCAATAACTGATGTCAAATTGAAAAAACTGAGTAATAGTTCAAGGTCATTCTCCCTATCAGACTTTTTCAGAAAATCTACATTGAAAGTCCCACAAAAAATAGTTTGCTCTCTGCTTTCTGACACATAGAGCAACAAAGAAACCAAGTTTTTCAGAAATAGTTGAAAATTTCCCAGATGGAAATGTATTGGGTCCAGTACTGTCCTTAATGTCTATCAATGACTTTCGAGACAGTATAATATAATACATTAACACTGAACATAAAGGAGACAAACAGTATGCACATCAGCATAAAGAGGGAGAAAATTCTGTTGCATTAAGAATAGATGATAAATTTATATGTGGTGTAACAGGTGCAGGTGTTTTATGGATGAATATTGATTGCCAGTTAAGATGGAATGAACACACAAAGATGCTTGCAGAGAGACTGTCACCAGCATGTTTTGCTCTTAGGGGATTCTATCATCTGTTTGTAACAGCCATTGTCTTTTGGGTACATACTATTCTTCACACACTTTATTCTCAGTTATAGGATTCTTTCCTGTGGATAAAACACAGATACAATTGTTAAACTGCCCAAGGGCCATCAGGATAGTAACTACGACTAATAGTGGGTTTACTGCACTAAACTGTTTAAAACAATGGGTGCACTTACTGCACCAAGTCAATACATCTACCACTCTGCTGTTCATATGAAGGAAGATATTACAAAGTATTTCCACTAACAGTTCTACACATAATTATGAAACAAGAGCCCGTTTGGACATAAATTTACAAATTTAGTCTCTCAGGTTTCAATTCTGGGTCCACACCTATTCCTTATATACATACATGTGAATAACCTTCCACTTAACATTCAACGAGTAGTACTGCAACTTTTTGCAGAAAATAACAGTGTTGTAATAAATCCTGTTAGAGGGAGAGCCCAGAAGAGATTGTTTATCATGGTTTTCAAAGAATTATTTAGCTAGTATAGGAAACAAATGAGTTAACTTCCTAACATATTTTGCATATTTGTACTCTGTAATGTCTTATGGAATAATTTTGAGGGTATCTCATCACTTACAAAGCGAAATACTGACTGCCCAAAACTGAGCAGTAAGAATAATGTGGTGTTTACCCACAGTTGTCATGTAGGTTCCTCTCCAAGGAGTTAGACGTTTTAACTGCACCATTGCAATATATGTATTCACTAATGTAATTCATCATAAACCATCCATCAAAATTTGAAAAGAACAGTCATAGCCATACCTATCACACTAGAGGAAAAAAATGACCTTTATTTCCATTACTAAAGCTGTCAGCTGCTCAGTAAGGAACTCGATATATAGCAACAAAACTTATTGATCATTTGTGCAATGCCATAAAATGTCTGACAGGTAGCAAAACAAGTTTTAAATCTAACCTAAAATATTTTCTTGTGGTTGACTCCTATTCCACAGATAAATTTCTGTTTAAAAACTGGTTGCCTGAAGGGAAAAAAAACCTTGATTTAAGTGTACTTACATGAGTAGAACTAAAAAAATAGTGCATTCATTAATGTTAACACTGACTGTGTATACATATTTTGCAAAATGACCCATTCCCTGTCATTCTGACAAGATAATCATTTAAATGATCTATGGATATGTCAAAAGCTAACAAACATTTATCAAGGAAAAATAAACAAAAAGCTTGAACCAGCACTTTCCCTCAGGGAATAAAATTGTATAATTAATTGCCCAAAGAGATGAAAAAAATTACTTCAATAATTATGTTTAACAAGGCTACTGAAATGTTCTTCATATGTAATGCATACCACACAATCAAAGATTGCTTAGATGATTGAGGTCAGTGGTTAATATTGAAAAGGAATAATTACAATACCTCCTCACAGTACAGTGCTCTAATGCTATTGAAAGAAGACCCATATGTTGCCAAGTTTGTTTCAACTATGCTGCAGAAGGTTTGCAGGGAAGACCTTACATATCCTTCATACAGTCCTGATTTGTACCCCATATGATTTCCATATTTTTATTGTTCTGAAGAAAGATATTTGTGGCTGTCAGTCTGCTCCAGATGAAGTGCAGGCCTAGGTACAGTCATGGTTCCGTAGGCAACCCCGGACATTTTTTCATGAAGGCATTACCTATCTTGTCTCACAGTTGGATAAATGTATTAACAGTTATTGTGATTATTTTTGATGAGGTGAAACTTTGAAATATAGTAAGATCTTGATCACACAATTTTTTTTATTAAGCATTAAGTGTTTCAAAATTTCATCATCAGAATGAAGCTGTGGAATGAAGTGTAAAAGAAATTCTCTCTCTCTCTCTCTCTCTCTCTCTCTCTCTCTCTCTCTCTCTCCCCTCCTCATCCATCCTAACAGTCCTACCCCCCTCCCCCTATTCATGATCAGTACTCAAGAACAGGTCAAACAAGCACCTTCATAGATGAATTACACTTCCTTAAGGTTCTTCCAAGGACCTATGAACCTCCATCTGTCATCTGTTTTTCCTCCTATTTGTTTTATATGGTCATTCTACTTAAAGTCCCTCTGGATAGTTACTCCTACCTATTTCACAGTAGATATTGTTTCCAACAGTTTCTCATCGGTAGTGTAGTTGTACAGTAGTGGTTTTTGTTTCCTGTCTATGCTCAGTATCTTACATTTATTTATGTTTTGGATCAACTGCCAGAGCCTGAACTGTTCATCAATCTTCTGCAGGTTATTCCACAAATATGTACTGTCTTCTAGCACAGCTACTTTGCTACAGACAACTGCATCATCTATACACAGTCTTAAAGAGCATCCAATATGTTGTCTACCAGATCATTTGTACATGTTGTAAACAATAATGGTACTATCGTACTTCCTTGGTGTACCCCAGAAATTACCTTTACATCTGTCAATTTTGTTTGATTTAGAGTGGCACGTTGAGTTCTGTCTGCAAAGGAGTCTTGAATACAGTTGCAAATATGATCTGATACTCAATAAGCTTGTATTTGTTTCGCTACACAGTAGTACAGGATGGTGTCAAATGTCTTCCTGAAGTCAAGGAACATAGCATCAACCTGAGCACTGTTGTCTTCAGTGCTTTGGGTCTTAAGGAGGAGCAGAACAAACTGAGTTTTCCAAGATCTCTGTTTGTGGAATCCACATTGGTTTTTATAGAGAAGATTTTCATTCCCCAAAAAGTCATAGTTCATGATCATAAAACATGTTCAATAATTCTACAATAGACTGACATCAATGGTGTAAGTCTGAAATTGTGTGAATCTGTCATATGGCTCTGCTTGAAAACAAAAATGACCTGCGCTTTTTCCCAGTCTTTTGATGGTGTTCGTAGCTCCAGGGATCTGTTGCAAACTGCTGCTAAAAGAGGAGCAAGTTATTTTGCATAATCTTTGTAGAATCTTGTAAGTACCTCATCTCATCCTGATGTCTTTACACTACTAAACAATTGTAGTTACTTTTCTACTCTGCGATAAGTTATCTCAATATCTGCCGTTTCAACATTCATATTGTGACTGAAAGGAAGGACTGTTTTATGATCTTCTGTGGTGAAACTATTTTGGAAGACAAAATACAGTATTTCATCCCTCTCTCTATTATCTTCCATTATGTTGCCAGTGTGGTCTCTGAGTGAATGAATAGATGATTTCAAACTGCTTACCAATTTTACATAAGACCAAAAACTCTTAGGGGTTTTACTCATATTGCATGACAAGATATTACTTTCAAAGGCATTGAACAATTCTCTCATTGCTCTTCTTAAATGCTCATTTTTAGTTCGGTCAATTTTTTATTGTCAGTTAGGTTTTGATTTTGAACTGTGCAACAGCCCAGGGTGATGGATTTATGAGGATTGCAAAATGTTACATTTTAATATGGTCCATAAGGATGAATTAACCAAGACAATCAAAGCTTTGCATAAATGAAGAAATGTGGGAATAAGTTGGAATCACAAATTATTCTTAACATCTAGTGCCTTTACTGGAAATTATCAATGGTATGGAAATGCTGGAGTTGGTCACCTTCAGTGCATCTCTCAACATATCAAAACTTGCTGGTCACAGTGTCACAGACTCAATCTCTACCATTTGTCTGCACAACACTGAAACATACCTATGACAGCGTAAAAGGCCCTACAGAAGCAAAAACCTTTCTAATGAACAAATAAAGATGAATGTCAGTGTATATGACCTAACAGTTCCTATAAGCAATCTCAAACACCTATAGCAGTATCACTGAGAAAAATACTTTGTACCAAATAAGTAAACAAAACAATAAGCAAAAAATGCTCTGCCCATCACGCAGCATAGAGTTTTCAGTCTGGACATTGTGATTAAGTGGTGTTTACCCACGGAAAAGGTGGGAATTTAAGGCGATGGGACCTGGATAACTTAACAGAACCAGAGGTTGTAGAGAGTTTCAGGGAGAGCATTAGGAAATGATTGACAAGAATGGGGGAAAGAAATACAGTAGATGAAGAATGGGTAGCTTTGAGAGATAAAATAGTGAAGGCAGCAGAGGATCACCTAGGTAGAAAGATGAGGGCTAGTAGAAATCCTTGAGTAACAGAAGTAACATTGAATTTAATTGATGAAAGGAGAAAATATAAAAATGTATTAACTGAAGCAGGCAAAAAGGAATAAAAATTTCTCAAAAATGAGATCGACAGGAAGTGCAAAATGGCTAAGCACGGTGGCTAGAGGATAAATGTAAGGATGTAGAGGCATATATCACTAGGGGTAATATACACTCCTGGAAATGGAAAAAAGAACACATTGGCACTGGTGTGTCAGACCCACCATACTTGCTCCGGACACTGCGAGAGGGCTGTACAAGCAATGATCACACGCACGGCACAGCGGACACACCAGGAACCGCGGTGTTGGCCGTCGAATGGCGCTAGCTGCGCAGCATTTGTGCACCGCCGCCGTCAGTGTCAGCCAGTTTGCCGTGGCATACGGAGCTCCATCGCAGTCTTTAACACTGGTAGCATGCCGCAACAGCGTGGACGTGAACCGTATGTGCAGTTGACGGACTTTGAGCGAGGGCGTATAGTGGGCATGCAGGAGGCCGGGTGGACGTACCGCCGAATTGCTCAACACGTGGGGCGTGAGGTCTCCACAGTACATCGATGTTGTCGCCAGTGGTCGGCGGAAGGTGCACGTGCCCGTCGACCTGGAACCGGACCGCAGCGACGCACGGATGCACGCCAAGACCGTAGGATCCTATGCAGTGCCGTAGGGGACCGCACCGCCACTTCCCAGCAAATTAGGGACACTGTTGCTCCTGGGGTATCGGCGAGGACCATTCGCAACCGTCTCCATGAAGCTGGGCTACGGTCCCGCACACCGTTAGGCCGTCTTCCGCTCACGCCACAACATCGTGCACCCCGCCTCCAGTGGTGTCGCGACAGGCGTGAATGGAGGGACGAATGGAGATGTGTCGTCTTCAGCGATGAGAGTCGCTTCTGCCTTGGTGCCAATGATGGTCGTATGCGTGTTTGGCGCCGTGCAGGTGAGCGCCACAATCAGGACTGCATACGACCGAGGCACACAGGGCCAACACCCGGCATCATGGTGTGGGGAGCGATCTCCTACACTGGCCGTACACCACTGGTGATCGTCGAGGGGACACTGAATAGTGCACGGTACATCCAAACCGTCATCGAACCCATCGTTCTACCATTCCTAGACCGGCAAGGGAACTTGCTGTTCCAACAGGACAATGCACGTCCGCATGTATCCCGTGCCACCCAACGTGCTCTAGAAGGTGTACGTCAACTACCCTGGCCAGCAAGATCTCCAGATCTGTCCCCCATTGAGCATGTTTGGGACTGGATGAAGCGTCGTCTCAAGCGGTCTGCACGTCCAGCACGAACGCTGGTCCAACTGAGGCGCCAGGTGGAAATGGCATGGCAAGCCGTTCCACAGGACTACATCCAGCATCTCTATGATCGTCTCCATGGGAGAATAGCAGCCTGCATTGCTGCGAAAGGTGGATATACACTGTACTAGTGCCGACATTGTGCATGCTCTGTTGCCTGTGTCTATGTGCCTGTGGTTCTGTCAGTGTGATCATGTGATGTATCTGACCCCAAGAATGTGTCAATAAAGTTTCCCCTTCCTGGGACAATGAATTCACGGTGTTCTTATTTCAATGTCCAGCAGTGTAGATACTGCCTAAAGGAAAATTAGAGAGACCTTTGGAAGGTGGAAGGAATATATAGAGAGTCTATACAAGGGCGATGTACTTCAGGACAATATTATGGAAATGGAAGAGCATGTAGATGAAGATGAAATGGGAGATATGATACTGCATGAAGAGTTTGACAGAGCACTGAAAGACCTAAGTCGAAACAAGGCCCCAGATTAGATTAGATTAGATTAGATTAATACTAGTTCCATGGATCATGAATACGATATTTCGTAATGATGTGGAACGAGTCGAATTTTCCAATACATGACATAATTAGGTTAATTTAACAACATACTTAAGTTAATATAACAACTTTATTTTTTGTGTTTTTTGTTTTTCTTTATTTTTTATTTTTATTTTTTTAATATTTTTTTTCTTAATTTATATCTAAAAATTCCTCTATGGAGTAGAAGGAGTTGTCATTCAGAAATTCTTTTAATTTCTTCTTAAATACTTGTTGGTTATCTGTCAGACTTTTGATACTATTTGGTAAGTTACCAAAGACTTTAGTGCCAGTATAATTCACCCCTTTCTGTGCCAAAGTTAGATTTAATCTTGAATAGTGAAGATCATCCTTTCTCCTAGTATTGTAGTTATGCACACTGCTATTACTTTTGAATTGGGTTTGGTTGTTAATAACAAATTTCATAAGAGAGTATATATACTGAGAAGCTACTGTGAATATCCCTAGATCCTTAAATAAATGCCTGCAGGATGATCTTGGGTGGACTCCAGCTATTATTCTGATTACACGCTTTTGTGCAATAAATACTTTATTCCTCAGTGATGAATTACCCCAAAATATGATGCCATATGAAAGCAATGAGTGAAAATAGGCGTAGTAAGCTAATTTACTAAGATGTTTATCACCAAAATTTGCAATGACCCTTATTGCATAAGTAGCTGAACTCAAACGTTTCAGCAGATCATCAATGTGTTTCTTCCAATTTAATCTCTCATCAATGGACACACCTAAAAATTTGGAATATTCTACCTTAGCTATATGCTTCTGATTAAGGTCTATATTTATTAATGGCGTCATACAATTCACTGTACGGAACTGTATGTACTGTGTCTTATCAAAATTCAGTGAGAGTCCGTTTACAAGGAACCACTTAGTAATTTTCTGAAAGACAGTATTGACAATTTCATCAGTTAATTCTTGTTTGTCAGGTGTGATTACTATACTTGTATCATCAGCAAAGAGAACTAACTTTGCCTCTTCATGAATATAGAATGGCAAGTCATTAATATATAATAAGAACAACAAAGGACCCAAGACTGACCCTTGTGGAACCCCATTCTTGATAGTTCCCCAGTTTGAGGAATGTGCTGATCTTTGCATGTTACGAGAACTACTTATTTCAACTTTCTGCACTCTTCCAGTTAGGTACGAATTAAACCATTTGTGCACTGTCCCACTCATGCCACAATACTTGAGCTTGTCTAGCAGAATTTCATGATTTACACAATCAAAAGCCTTTGAGAGATCACAAAAAATCCCAATGGGTGGTGTTCGGTTATTCAGATCATTCAAAATTTTACTGGTGAAAGCATATATGGCATTTTCTGTTGAAAAACCTTTCTGAAAACCAAAGTGACATTTTGTTAGTACTTCATTTTTACAGATATGTGAAGCTACTCTTGAATGCATTACTTTCTCAAAAATGTTGGATAAAGCTGTTAGAAGGGAGATTGGACGGTAATTGTTGACATCAGATCTATCCCCCTTTTTATGCAAAGGTATAACAATAGCATATTTCAGTCTATCAGGGAAAATGCCCTGTTCCAGAGAGCTATTACACAGGTGGCTGAGAATCTTACTTATCTGTTGAGAACAAGCTTTTAGTATTTTGCTGGAAATGCCATCAATTCCATGTGAGTTTTTGCTTTTAAGCAAGTTTATTATTTTCCTAATTTCAAAGGGAGAAGTGGGTGAGATTTCAATTGTATCAAATTGCATAGGTATGGCCTCTTCCATTAACAGCCTAGCATCTTCTAATGAACACCTGGATCCTACTATATCCACAACATTTAGAAAATGATTATTAAAAATATTTTCAACTTCTGACTTTTTGATCGTAAAGTTTTCATTCAATTTGATGGTAATACTGTCTTCCTCTGCTCTTGGTTGACCTGTTTCTCTTTTAATAATATTCCAAATTGTTTTAATTTTATTATCAGAGTTGCTGATTTCAGACATGATACACATACTCCTGGATTTTTTAATAACTTTTCTTAATATAACACAGTAGTTTTTATAATTTTTGATAGTTTCTGGGTCACTACTCTTTCTTGCTGTCAGATACATTTCCCTTTTGTGGTTACAAGATATTTTTATACCCTTAGTAAGCCATGGTTTCTTACAAGGTTTCTTACGAGTATATTTAACTATTTTCTTGGGGAAGCAGTTTTCAAATGCATTTACAAAAATGTCATGAAATAAATTATATTTTAAATTGGCATCAGGTTCACGGTACACCTCATCCCAGTCTAACTGCTGTAGGCTTTCCCTGAAATTTGCAATTGTTAAATCGTTGACTGAACGTACCACTTTGGAGGACTGTTTAGTATTGCTGAATGGAGCTATGTCATATATTGTAACTAGCTGTGCACCATGATCAGAAAGACCATTCTCAACAGGCTGAGCATTTATCTGGTTAAACTTATCTTGGTCTATAAAGAAGTTATCTATCAGTGAGCTGCTATCCTTTACCACCCGAGTAGGAAAATCAATAACGGGTGTCAAATTGAAAGAACCGAGTAATACTTCAAGGTCATTTTTCCTATTACCCTCTTTCAGAGAATCTACATTGAAGTCCCCACAAATAATAATTTGCTTCCACCTGTCTGACAGATAGCACAACAAGGAGTCCAAATTTTTCAGAAATAGATGAAAATTTCCTGATGGGGACCTATATACAGTTACAATTATAAATGTGCCTTTATTTAATTTAAGCTCACAGGCACATGCTTCTATATGTTTCTCTACACAAAACTTTTTTGTTTCTATACTTTTTGCACAATGATAACTTTTGACATATATGGCAACTCCTCCTTTCTCCATATTTTCTCTCATTACATGTGCAGAGAGCTTATATCCACTTACATTTACCTTATCCATATCAGTAACAATGTGATGCTCAGACAGGCATAGTATATCTATTTCATTCTCAGCTTCTAAATCTTCTAAACAAACCAGAAGCTCATCTACTTTATTCTTTAAACTCCCAATATTTTGATGAAATATACTTACATTATTTTTAATTATACCTTTATGAGAACCTTTCCTTATTCTAACATTTGCAGTACTCTCCTGTCTGAGTTTCTCATTGTGCTTAGGCCTAGTTCCTATACCAGTGGTCACACGGTGTTCAGAGAGGCAGATTATGTCAACTGGGTTGGGTGACTTTAATTCATCAATGCAATTACCTAGGACTGAGCTACAACTTGGTGGAAATAAAATTTCTGGTGATTGGTGAAAATTTATAATTGATAGCTGTGATTGGTGATCCAATGTGCTAGAATTGTGCTGTTTAATTTCTTTCCTAAACTGAAGATTTGTTTCAATCCTGACCTCTCGTAGAACTTGACATCTTTCTGTCTTACCTATCCTAAAAAAGGTGCTGCTCCAACACCTGTAACCACTGGTATTTTACCATTCATGGCAGTGCCTCCCCCCCTTAAATTTCCTGCTATTACCCCAGCCAGTTTCCCCTTCCCTTTCCTGTTGAGATGTAGGCCGTGCCTGGTATAGTCCCACCTACTGAGATAATCAACAGGAACCACACCAATATGAGCCCCCGCACCCGACCCAAGCAGCCGTTCCAACTCCAAATTAACTCTCCCAACAGAAGAGTCCAAATGAGGCCGGTCATGACGTCTCAGGACAGATACAAATTCAACATTGGTGTGTCTCGATGCCGACGCAATCTTTACCAGGTCACACTCTATACTGTACCCAGGATCTCTGTCAATGCTGTTCCCTGGCCCTCCCACAATAACCACGGTGTCTTCCCTGGTAAATCCTTTACAGAGTGAACCTAAATCCTCTGTCACCTGATCCAGACTAGCACTTGGTTTGAAAAAATTTGTGACCTGGTATTCTGGTCCTAATTCCTCCTGCAGAAGTTGGCCTACACCTCTGGCATGAGAACTGCCTAACAACAAAACTTTCTTCCTTTTCGATAACTTTCCTACATTCTTTTTCAATTTCCTATTGAAAGTTTGTTGTGTCCTGTCTACACCTACCTCTGCTTGAGGCTCATCAGTTTCTAACTGAAGCAACAGGTCAAACTTATTTTTGACATTCACCACAAAACTGTCAGACTTAGTTCTAGGCCTGTTCCTTCTGCTACCTGTTGCCACTTTCCACCTCTCTTTGCCCTTCTCCCTCCTTAACCTGTCCAGATCTTCCCTAGCCTGATCTAGCTCAGCCTGAAGGGCAGCAATTTTCCCCTCCTGTTCCACTATCTTCCTATCTCTGCTGCAAATCCTACATAACCACTGATGAGCCTGATCCACTTTCCCAACACCCACGCCACTGCAGTCCCCCCAGTGAAAAGAACTACTACATCCATCACACCAAACCCCGGAACTAACAATTCTACGGCAAGTCAGGCACTTCTCACTCATGGCAAAAATAATACTTTAGCTAGAATAAATCAATTAAATTACCGAAAATCAAAAAAGACGTTACAAGAATTAAGCCTATTCACAAATGTATATAAGCAAGTTTCTGATTTAAAATTCCGCTGTTTTTCTGAGATCTGTATTAAAACAATGAAGGTATACGCTATTTATTATATATTTCACTCGATGGAATGAAAAAAAGGACAATTAAACGAGATACTTTAACTTTGATTCTCCAAAAACGTTACGAGAATTAGGCCTATAAACAAATGTATATAGGCAAGTTTCTGATATAAAGTTACGCTGTTTTTCTGAAATCTGTATTAAAACAATGAAGTTATACGCTATTTGCGGTAGTTTACTTATTTGTTACCGAGAAACTAGTTAAATTACCGTGAAACAAGAAACAAACACGTTTACAAAATTTAAGCCTAAGCGCGACTTCGCGAAGTTACGATCTTTTTGTGTTTTCTGGAAAAATACGCAAAGAAAAGTGAAACCTTTAATGGCAAGACTAAACGATACACTAATGCACGTATTTAATTTGTTGTCGGCGTTAAACTAAATTATATTACTGTCTAAATCACTTATCTTTCTGGAAATGGTTTCTGGCGTCACTTACTCGGCGGCCATCTTGGAACCAGGAGTAGATAGCATTCCATTAGAACTACTGATAGCCTTGGGAGTCCCAGCCCTGACAAAACTCTACCATCTGGTGAGCAAGATGTATGAGACAGGTGAAATAACCTCGGACTTCAAGAAGAATATAATAATTCCAATCCCAAAGAAATCAGGTGTTGACAGATCTGAAAACTACCTAACTATCAGTTTAATAAGTCATGGCTGCAAAATAATGACGCGAATTCTTTACAAACAAATGGAAAAACTGGTAGAAGCCGACCACGGGAAAGATCAGTTTGGATTCCGTAGAAATGATGGAACAAATGAGGCAATAATGACCCTACGACTTATCTTAGAAGATAGATTAAGAAAAGGCAAACCTATGTTTCTAGCATTTGTAGACTTAGAGAAAGCTTTTGATAATGTTGACTGGAATACTCTCTTTCAAATTCTGAACGTGACGGGGGTAAAACACAGGGAGCAAAAGGCTATCTCCAATTTGTATAGAAGCCAGATGGCAGTTATAAGAGTCGAGGGGCACGAAAGAGAAGCAGTGGTTGGGTAGGGAGTGAGACAGGGTTGGAGCCTACCCCCAATGTTACTCAATCTGTATATTGAGCAAGCAGTAAAGGAAACAAAAGAAAAATATGCAGTTGGAATTAAAATCCATGGAGAAGAAATAAAAACTTTGAGGTTCACCGATGACGTAATTCTGAAGAGCAGTTGAATGGAATGGAGAGTGGTAGTAGGTTGTGTTCCAAAAATGAACAGCATAGAGACAGAAGTGATGTCAATTTCTGCAGGACCTGACCATCATTTTGCAGGACAATGCTCAAGCACGTATGGTGCAAGCTGTTACTGATTTGTTTGGCTGATGGGGCTGCTAAGTGCTGTAACACCTACTGCACTCCCCTGACTTAAGCCCTCGTATGTTCAACTCGATTTCTAAACTGAAAGAAACACTTCACGACATTTGCTTCAGAACTGATACAAATTCGTCGGGCAGTAGACCACGCCGCTCGAACTGTCAACACAACTAGCACTGCTAAGAGTATCCTACGACTTACACATCACTGGCAATGGGTTATACACAATGCTGGTGACAACTTTGAAGGTCAGTAAAACTTTGAAACACATATCTGTTTTGTACGAGCTGTAAATAAATAGTTGCCACTACTAAAGTTCCAACTCTCGTATAAAATGCGGACTGTCACAGACAAAGATGGAGTTCTTTGCAAAAAGAAGTCTATTAGTATTAAATACAGGCATTTAGTTAAGGAACACATTTCAGGGAATGTATGTCTGGAGCGCAGCATTGTATGGTAGTGAAACATGGACTGTTGGGAAACCAGATAAGAAGACAGTTGAAGAGATTGAGACATGGCCTACAGAAGGATGTTGCAAATTAGGTGGACTGATAAATGAGGAGGTTCTCTGTAGAATGGGCAAGGACAGAAATATGTAGAAAATATTAACAAGAAGAAGGGCCAGAATGATGGGCATGTGTTAAGACATGAAGGAATAACTTCTATGGTATTTGAGGGAACTGTACAGGATAAAAAGTGTTGGGGAAGACAGATTGCGATATATACAACAAATAATGAAGGAAAACTTTTTCCAACTCATAGCAGGGATAGGGATGGTATACCAAACAGTAATATACGATGAAGAAACGAACTGTCTTGGTTGGAGGGATGTAATTATTTACCAAATACAATTCTGCAACAGATACAGTTTTTTAAAGAAGTTTTCGTTACTTTAGTGTTCATTTATCATGTACACTAATGATTTCATTTTTATAGCTATTCTCAAGTGCATGTGAAGTGTGAAAATATATATGACCTGTCTGTGACATGTCATCGTCAATAGACCAGTTGTCATATTACGGGATATGAATACATATCGAAGATACACAATATTGTTGACATTGTGCACCACAAATAACTTAACAAACAGTATATCCAAAATGTCTGCTCGTGCCTGTGTAAGTGCGGATGGATATGTGTGTGTGTGAGTGTATACCTGTCCTTTTTTCCCCCAAGGTAAGTCTTTCCGCTCCCGGGATTGGAATGACTCCTTACCCTCTCCCTTAAAACCCACATCCTTTCATCTTTCCCTCTCCTTCCCTCTTTCCTGACGAAGCAACCGTTGGTTGCGAAAGCTAGAATTTTGTGTGTATGTTTGTGTTTGTTTGTTTGTCTGTTGACCTGCCAGCACTTTCATTTGGTAAGTCACATCATCTTTGTTTTTAGATATATATTTTTCCTACATGGAATATTTCCCTCTATTATTAACAAACAGTATGGCGTATTTAACAATCAGTAGATATTGAGGTGACAAGTGTCATGAAATAGCGATATGCAAATATACAGAAGGCGGTAGTATCGTGTACACAGGGTATAAAAGGACAGTGTCGTGGCAGAGCTCTCGTATGTACTCAGGTGATTCATGTGGAAAGGTGTCGGACGTGACTGGCCGCACGACGGGAATTAAGAGACTTTGAGTGCGGAATGGTGGTTGGAACTAGAGGCATGGGAGATTCCATTTCGGAAATCATTATACAATTCAACATTTCAAGAGCCACAGTATCAAGAGTGTGTCGAGAATACCAAATTTCAGGCATTGCCTCTAAGCACGGACAACGAAGTGGCCGGCAGCCTTCACCTAGCGACCCACAGCAGCAGTGCTTGCATAGAGTTGTCAGTGCTAACAGGCAAGCAACACTGCAGGAAATAACCAAAGAAATCACTGTGGGATGTGCGATGAACATATCTGTTAGAACTTTGTAGCGAAATTTAGCGTTAATGGGCTACTTCAGCAGACGACAGACGAGAATGCCTTTGCTAACACCAACATCACATGCAGCGACTCTCCTAGGCTCGTGACCGTATCGGTTGGACCCTAAACAACTGAAAAATCGTGGCCTGTTCAGACGAGTCCAGATTTCAGTTGGTAAGAGCTAATGATAGTGTTAGAATGGCGCAGACCCCACGAAGCCATGGACCCAAGATGTCAACAACGCACAATGCAAGCTGGTGGTGGTTCCATAATGGTGTGGGCTGTGTTTACTTGGAATAGACTGGGTCGTCTTGTCCAACTGAACTGATTATCGACTGGAAATGGTTATGTTCGGTTATTCGGAGACCATTTCAGCTATTTGTGGATTATATTCCCAAACTGCGATGATACGTCACCTTGCCACAATTGTTCACAATTGGTTTGAAGTACATCCTGGATGATTCGGGCGAATGATTTGGTGACCCAGATCGCTCAGTATGAATCCCATCGATTATTTATGGGATATAATCGAGAGGCCAGTTCGTGCACAACTTCCTACACTGGCAACACTTTTGCAATTATGGAGAGTTACAGAGCCAGCATGGCAATATTTCTACTGGGGACTTTCAACGACTTGTTGAGTTCGTGACATGTTGAGTTGCTGCACTACACCGAGCAAAAGGAGGTGTGACACGATATTAGGAAGTATCCCATGAGTCGACACCTCACTGCAGTCCTATGACCTGCATTTGTCACTTCTGTTAGCTGAGTTGATGTACAGAAGTGTCGAATGCGGGTCACAAGAATATATTGGCTGTTAAATACGCCATAGTGTGTATAAATGGTTGTTCCTTGTACACAGTATCATGCATATTACATATCTTCGACATGTACTCTTCCCCTGTAATACGACAACTGGTCTGTAAGACCAGAAATGGGTTTTTCGACGATGGCATGTCACAGACAGGTCGGACATATTTTAACATTTCAACATGCACTTGAAAATATCTATAAAGCCAAAATCTTAGCCCGCATCTCGTGGTCGTGCGGTAGCGTTCTCGCTTCCCACGCCCGGGTTCCCGGGTTCGATTCCCGGCGGGGTCAGGGATTTTCTCTGCCTCGTGATGGCTGGGTGTTGTGTGCTGTCCTTAGGTTAGTTAGGTTTAAGTAGTTCTAAGTTCTAGGGGACTTATGACCACAGCAGTTGAGTCCCATAGTGCTCAGAGCCATTTGAACCAAAATCTTATTTGTGTAAAATAAATTAACAATTAACAGCCAAATATCGGAAACTTCTTTCAAAAAATTCTACATGACTAGTTCTCCACAAAGGAAAGATCAGTAGTGGTCTCTGTAAAATTACACAAGGCTTTGTTTGACGTATTAGATAAAAGTAGCAGTGAGTGGTAGAATAAGAAAAGCATTAGATCTGTTTGGACGTAGTTCTCTCTCCTAATGGACGAGGTGTGTTCAATTTATTCATCTGCATCAATGTTATCTCCTCCAGAAGAGTCTCCATTAGAATTTATACACATTAGACAGCGGATTTTCCGATCCCACAGGCACTTCTCGAACGCGTCTTTGAGAATAATTTTAGTTCGCTAAGTGGTGTTTTTCTTTAATTTTTTGTTTTTAAAATGGCGGCCCTTTATTTATTTTTGGGAACATAAAGTCACATGTACCATGACTACCGAAGATGTAGGCTGTGGAACTATTACGTTATTGTATTTGGCCAAAAATTCGCGAACAAACACCGAGGTGTGAGCAGCTGCGTTATCGTGGTAGAAAAGCCACGAATTATTTCGCCTCGAATCCAGGCTTTATTTCGGACTTTTTCACACAAACGACATTGAACTTGGAAGTAGAACTCTTTATTGACAGTTCCATCTTTTGTCAAGAACTCTTTGAGCATTAGGGCCTATGAGTTAAAATCGAAGAATACATTTGATCGCATTTGTCGAGCTTTATCCTGGCGATTCAGAATGCTTCCACTGGGACGACTGAGCCTTAGTATCGACGTTTCATTGCCTTTTATGATATGTTTCAGTAGTTCTACATCGCTGACTTCATCTAGCGATACCTGAACAACTTGCACTAGCCGCTGTTTTTGTTCTTAATTCAACAGTTTTGAAACAAAATTAACTGCAAAGTTTCAAATGCAAAACGTGTGAAAAAAATGCATGTTATGAACCAGTTGATACGTCAACATACTCAGCGACTTCTTTGATTATGATTCAACGATCGTTCATAATCACTTCTTTCATTTTTTCATGATTCCATCGGTCGATGATGTGCTCGGCTGTCCATAGGAGCTCGTTATCTTCAACATCTTCACGGCCTTCTTCGAAATGCTTATGTCACTCAAATCTTAGTTTTACTCATAGTACAGGATGTTTCAAAAAGAATGATCTGATTTTTGACAGTAATAATTACGAAACATAGGAAGTGCCGCCAAGGAAATGTGTGTTTAGATGGACGTGGCCTAGAGATTCAGAAAATCGCCGTTAGATGTCAGTCAATGCGTCTTCTCAGTTTGCAATCATTGAGAATTTAGAAGGCGTCCGTTCAAAAGAAGGCGATACAGCTTGTGGAGAGTCAGTCAACGATTTCGGCCCAGCGTGCTTTTCGGCACTGATCCGCATGGACCCAGAAACATTCGTCGTTGTTATCGCCATTCTGAAGGGACAGGATGCTTGTGCAAAGGTAAGAATCCAGGTCGACATCGCATTTCTGATGACATGGTGGAAAGAATTCGGCAAACATTTGAGCGGAGACCACTACAGACTACTCGTCGTGCAAGCAGGGAACGGGTAATGCCTCATACGACTGGAGCTTAACTACACCGTCACAACGTAAGTGACTCGCAGTGACACTCGGCCTCAAAGGTGGATAGGGTGCACGGTGCCCCGAGGCCTTGTCCTGCATTCTTGGCCCCCAAGAACTCCCCATGCTATTTTTTGTTAGGATATGGGAAGGAAAGTGTGTTCACCTCACCTTTACCTAGTGACATAGAAAAAGTGAAGCACACAATAGCAGTCGTCATAACTTTTGTAAAAGCAGATATATAGTGTAAAGTTTATGACGAAAGCTGCTGGTGGTGGTCAAAACATTTGTAATAGCATAGCAAAAACTAAGATTTTTGTGAGTATTTTGCAATTCGTCCATGTTTATAGTATGTTTGTATAATAAACATGGAGTTTTGAAATCAGACCATTCCTTTTGAAACACCCTTTAGATTCGGCAAAAGCCATATTTGATATTTCTAATACTTTGCTGCATATTGTTCTGACATTACAGCAAAATTTAATATAAATTAATCCTTTTTATACAAAATAAATAATCGTCAATACTACCATAACACATGTTGCCTTTTTGATGGCTGACAAGATTATAAATCTGATACGAATAACACTATAGAGATATTTTTGGACATGTTTACCAGCACAATAACTAAAAAATGTACGAATCTGATACAACATGCGATATTACGTAATCCCATTATTTTTTTAAAAACCTCATACAAAAATTCCGCATTCTGGCTCTACACGTTTTGAAATGTAATGAACATGTAGGGATTGTAGTGAAGGCGAATGGTCGACTTTGGCTTATTGGAAGAAGAAGGTGTGGTTCATGTGCAGAGGATGCCACACGCAGAACATTACTGCGACCCATTGGTGAGTACTGTTCGAGTGTTCAGGATCCGTAGCAGGTCGGATTAATGGAAGACATCGAAGCAACTCAGACACGAGCTGCTAGATTTGTTACCAGTAGGTTCGAACAACATGCAAGTATTACCGAGAAGCTTCGGGAACTCAAATGGAAATCAAGCGTCGAAAAAAATTTCCATTCCAATGTATTCGCGAAAACAACTTTGAGATTATGAAACATTCATACAAATAAATATACATAATAAATATACATAACGTGCATATACAGTACCCAAATTAAGAAACATGATCTCGGACGGTTTCTGTATGTCAGGCGCAGCTGCTTCGTCTGTCTATAACGATTTTGTAAACGTCTTTGTGGCAACGCCTGTTCGTAGCTCTATAGACACACGCACACTATACATCCATTTTTATAGTATGTATGATTCAAATAATTTCCAAGCGTTTGTCACAAACAGACTGTAGTTTCTAGAATGACAGCCACGGTCATACCGATATGGTGCTAAATTATTACACAGCCATTCGGCTTACATTTGCGAGTTGTACTGACTGATTGATGCTGCAAATGCGTGCACACAGCAAGCTAAGGATTTTATTTTTCATTTGTTTGACCATAGCGCCCGTGCTTGCTTTTCAGTCATTACAGGTATTTCGTACCCATCTTTGCAAATACTAAAAAATGTGTATATGTGTATTTATTGTATCACACAAGTTCTTTTTCTTTCACTTAAAGCATAGCAAGAATAGTTTTTAGATACAGGAGCGAATCAAAATTGTAAACATGTTTCATTCCACACTACTGGCGATGTTTTAAGTGAATGAAACGAGATGCGTAGGATAAAATAAGGATGCATTTTTAGTAGTTGCAACGACTGATTGGAAATACCTGTAATGATGATTATATAACGAAAAATAGCGTTGTACTTCAAGGAGGTATGATCATGTGAAATTCTTTAACAGCAGTCAGTCAGCGGGAGTGGGTAGTCAGAACTGACTTTCATTAACACATTACAGTTAAGAAAAAAACATTTTTTTAATTATTCGTTTATACTGTAAGTGCTACAAGAAGTATTTGTGCCATACAAATACGTGTTTCAAGTACGTAGTTTTTTGGTGTGTATACAGAAAATCTGACACTGGTAGTTTACTTGTACTTAGTACAATCTCATGTCATATTACTAATATAGTGGGTGTTTTAGAAGTCATGCCCCATAGGACGAAGTCTTAATTAGTGGATATAGCGAAAATACAAAGCGATGAACACGTGTAATAAATGTGTCTTAATCGTACAAACAAAACGTGACATCATCGGTCAGTGACAACCTGAAACTCAACTGTACAATGCAACCATCATCCTCTGGCAGTTCACACATAGATCTAAAGTACAAGGTGATCAAACTGACTGTCATCCTGCAGACAATACATCTGAACAGGGCGATGGGCACTGCTAGACACCGATCATAACATTACTGTTGGCATTTCAGTACAGGAAAACTACTCCATGATCAATTTGCAACACATTGGCCTGTTCACGCAACCTGATCAAAAGTCACAACAATTCCAGTAACTGTTCAGTGCTATCTACACACAAATCCGACGCCGCTTTTAGAATTGCCATGGGTGGATTGGGTAACAGGTTGCTACGTTTGCTTTCACACCTCTCCCCATTGGTATTAACGTCAACACCTTGTTCCTGCCCCCCCCCCCCCCACCCCAATTAAGAAACAGCATTACTGTTGCAGGGCCACAACTCCATTCTGCAATTTTTGTACTACGGGCAATGCTCAAGGATTTTTAGTATCACTACTTATGTCGCGAATTCTGTTTGCTAGATGGTCTGACAGAGCTTGAAGCCGACATACTTGACTTTTAGATGGGGGGCCAACTTCGAAAGCTGATATGTCATTCAGATCACCCAACAACTCCTTACAAAATTCAACAGCTTCACTCATCTCCCCGACGGATTCGATGGTAATTTTTAGCAGAATCGTCAAAGCAACATGTAAGCACTGGGAAAGTTCAGCCATGCTGTCCTCTTAGCTATGTGCGCATATGCGGAGCTCATGCTGTGGACAGGGTTTTCTGAGGTTTGCCACGCCAGTGACCTTCCTAACCGTTGGAGTATCCACGCTGTAACGCTACCACCACCACCAACAACAACAACACGATATTCCACTAAGGTGCCACCAACACAGAAATCACAAAAAAATTAATATACCAGTTGAATCACTGATTGGAAGAAGGAAGTAAGTCCAATCACCTCTGTTTAGAGAAAACTAAACAAAAAGCGCGTTAACACTTCACAATACTGTTCCTACAATTTTGTGATCCATTACAGACTTGTAGAACTAAGTTATCTGTACACAGTGATGAGTCGTTCCAGAGCATTCGATAAATATTTTTGAAGCTATCCTCTTTGGTAGTTGGTGGACATTCGTCCCTTTTCCAATAAATGATCCTCTTGTGGGGAGTTTGCGAAGAATGTCACACTAAAATAGTTTCACACAGCTATTTATTTTTATTTACGTCACTAACCATTTGAAAACACTGATATTTATTTGGTAAAACAGCTTGAGAACAACAATGGACTGCGATACAATATAAAAACTTCATTCAGGAAATTAATTTTGGCCAGAAGCTCTTCACAGACAGAACTTGTGGGCGACCGAATATATGATGAAAATTTTCATTGAAGTATTTGAGGTAATATTCGTACTTCATTGTCAATTCTGGGTTTTTGTCACAAAACAAGTCACGTTTAAGTGTGAATCCAAATATACAATACTTTTGCCACTGTAGTGTGACTGGTGGGCTGGAAAAGATCGAATATGAACATCAGTCTTAGCAATGACATCAGATTCAACTGCATTTCCTCTGTTAATATGCTTTCCTCTACGGTCATCTGGAGACTGGCCATTAACAAGGAGCGATGTTAAGCGTACAACAGCCTTATCACTCACAACATGCAAACTACAAAATGCTTTGTGACATACTTGTATCCTTTCAGTCTGTTTCATAACAAGGAATCTGTATGTACCTTTCTTCACAAATGTCTGATTTTCTTTTTTGGTCCTTCTCCTTTGTACAGGAGAATGCTGTATCAGTCCCATTAAATATAGATCTTTCTCGCTCTTAGTTTTACCATCGTACAATCTTATAATTATTTCCATTTGATCCTCATCTTTGAATCGTTCAAAACACATTTTGGAACAACTGCAATAAAACATAATTTTGGAGCAAGATACAATATACCGGTACTTCACTTAAATATTTAACAGTAAAATGGGGGCAAATATCACATGAAAACATTTATATAAAACTTACTTGCATGGTGGACCAGACAGTTTTGCTGACGCAACTAATCCTTTAGAGGTTACCCAAGTGATCTACCTATCTTGCGTCTTTCTTTGATATAGTCACCTACATTTCTTACACCTTTTCTTCCCCCGTGAACTTTTTCAATTTCAGAGTCACTTTCACTCATTATGTTACGAGCCTACAAACGGCAAATTACGTAAACACATTGACAGTAATGTGGGACAGTAAAACTGAAACAATGTTTTTAATTGCCACTTAGTAGCATTGTTGCAACATTCTTTGCCTGACATCTGGTGATGCTACTCACACTAGTGAGTGGAAAACAGAAGAATGTCCAGACATTCTTCTCTATTCCACTAATTACTAACTTTAAAATGCTGTACTTTCCGTGTTATTACTGGTGTTTTCTTCCCGTTTCCACTCTACAATGAGAGGACAGCTCGAAAATTAAATGTATATCTCAGCTTATTTTCGAAAAAAATAGACTTTCTTCCTTTTCCCAGTAGTGATTTAATTACTACTGCTGCTACCAGTGTTCTAAACCTCACACCCATAAATATCGCAACCATGGACTGCTGCCAATGATATGTTGTTAGCAGGTCTCAAGCCTGTGGGGAATGAAAGGACCAACCATAAAGGATTCTCAACAAGAAAGTTTATTTACCATAACAAAATAGTTTAGCATAGACATTCAGACTACAGTAACTGGTTCTTAGCTGGCGAACTTTATTTAAATAAAATGTAACAAAAGGAAGAACTAAAATAGACAATATATTGAATTTATAGATTGGAGCCACCGGCGATTAGCCCGTGAAATATAACACAGGGAGTAATTGAAATCGTAAATTCTTAAGAAAAAAATAGAATGTCTATGAATGCCCCAGTGTAAAACAAAATCAATGCTAGGCACGGCTAGTGAAATTTTATCTCAACTTAATTTAAATTTCAGAATCAAATATCGCAATTCCATAAAAAATTAATTATCACAACGATACAACCAATCCCTTGTAAAGGGACTTAAAGCAAGAAAATTTTATAGCACATAAATAAACTTATTTTAGTGACAAATAGAAAAACACCGAATCCTTCAAACAGCAATTTTAGTTTGTCTATTCTGCAGCCTGATGAGCCCAGTAGAATCAGTACCCTCTACTTCCTCTTACTTAAAATAGCATGGTTTACAACTAAAAATTTATTTTTTAAAGAAAGCAGTTCCTGATTATTGTGTTGTTTGTTACAGCACAGTATCCTTGAGAGAGCGTAGACCCGACGGCGGCAGCACGTAAGGTAGCCCCGAACGACACATACAACACATGGAAAACCAATAAATTTATAGCCAAGCGTAGTGACTCTTGTGAAGCCATGAGCCTTTTACATAACACTAAATTAAGGTAGCAAACACTGAATTAACCGATCAGAGGAGTCAATTATTCGGTAAATACCACACATTTCGTTGTGTGACTCATAAATACCAACTTTCAGGCAAGGAGGTTAAAATTAATAAAAAAAATTGTGGTAAGGTCTCATGGGACAAAACTACTGAGGTCATCTGTCCCTAAGCTTACACACTACTTAATCTAACTTAATCTAACTTAAACTAACTTACGCTAAGGACGACACACATACCCATGCCCGAGGGAGGACTCCAACCTCCGACGGTGAAAGCCGTGCGGACCGTGACAAGACGCCCCAGACCACGCGGCTAAAGTTAATTATGATTAATCCGATTCTACCTATACTCTTTGGACAATCACAGTGAAAACTGCGAGATTATTGGTATTTAATTACACAATACAAGTTATAGAAGCACTGGGCGATTAGAAGGCTTAATTAACCTAGGTAACACCGAATACCAGTAAGGTTCAGCAGAAAGATTTGAAAATTTCAATGTGTATAATGACAATCCAAATTCAATGTAAAAGTTGCTCTTCATCTTTTTGACCGAACAAAAACTATTGCTCTCGAGGAATTAGGTTCCAGACATAATACTGAATATGATATTGCAAATTTAGTTGAGATAGTTTGGAACTGGTGGGATGTAATTAATGTTCGAACTTCGGTAGAAGATCAGAGGTTGTTAAATAGGTTTCAAGAGCCAGCAACCAAGAATTCTAAAGGCACACTAGAGTTCCTATGCCAGTTCGCAAACTGGTTAATGATGAAAAACTCTGAGGATAGACCTTTAATTAGTGTTAGCAGACAAGCTCATTTAGCTCGTAGACGTACAACTCTTCGCTTGGTGGATCTGACTGTACACTGGCTCACCGAGAAAGAGAGACAATACTTCCTAGCAGGTAAGATGCAAACTAATGGCCTGGGAAGCAGGTTTTGGAAAACATCGTCAGTTGAGTGGTAATAATTACCACGTCTCAATCGGATAGATTTTTGAGACAGAAAGTAAATTGAGGTTACTAAGCTATGTGTCATTAATATCAAAGTCACAAAAAATGGATGATGATGCAGTTTCCAAGGATGATATTTTGTCTAATGAGTCAGATATAAATGACCTTTCACAAGTGATATTTAATGAAGGGTTAAATTTAATTGAAGACGATGCTGACATACAGAAGTTAGATAAGAACATGTTGCCTGTATCACATTACATAAGTGGCTACTGCTCATATCGAGTCTTTAAGAAAAATAAATATATATAAAATGTTTCTAATAGCAGATGATGAGGACGGAAAAGACTACCGACATCTTTTAACAGCTGTTACTAGTAGAGGTGGAATGTGTTATCCTAGTCAGGATGTTGTAACATGTACAGCATACGTATATGTTAATTGCAGAGAAATTGCTTACTGAAAAAGAAGAATTGTTTCTTCGGGAAAGCTGCCAAAGAAATGTATTTTTTTGTGTATGTTGTAGCAACTTGCCTGTTATCGTATTTGTTGGGTTTGACTATACTGCAAATCACACTGTGCATGAAATCTTGACGGTATACTTGGTCCTGCAGACAATATTCTTTTGAATAATTATACCAAAAGGGCCAATGACATTGAAAATGCAAATAGTGTTACAACAGTCAAGAGAAACACATATGTGTACTGAAAATTTGGTTCTGTGAAAGTTTCTGTATTTTTAAGCGGAAGTAAAAAATAAATAATTATGTAAACATAAGTGCTAATTCTTTGTTATCGATTGCCAAACCTTTCCTTGAATCCCCGAAACAAGTATTGGTACAGATAACTCAAAATTTCACTTAACTTCAAATTAAGTTTCAATGTGATTTTACGAAAAACAGGCAGTGCATCACAAAATTTAGGCAACAAATATTCATTATTTAAAGTATCAGAATTTTTATTTTAGATAAACATTTGATGAACGTAAAGTTCAGTATAGGCTGGCAGCTGAAAGTACCTCGTGTAATAGTATGACCCCTACTGATGACAACACGCACGGACTGTTGAGGTCTTCTGGGTGGCTCTGGTTAGACTCACTATCGCCTTAGCTGATACGGCTGTTGGCTGTTGATCCCCTGTTGCTGTACATGGTCGTCTGAAACGTCTATTATCGTGAACTTGCCTGTAGATTTGAATCGTTTCATTAAACGGCCAATGATTACGGTTACGTTGGTTTGGATGTCGTCTGTGGCATTCTGCTAATGCTTCCGGTTGACTCAAGGCTGCTACCTGTATGAGAAACATTTCCGCCTTTTCCTCGTGTTTGTACATTGCTGTACGACTCACTACAGACCACACTACAGAGCTGTGGTAACTGGTGCACCTTCAGTACTCTCCAGTCGAACTAAGTTATTCAATTGCCTCACAGAAGAACCGGCCATGTGGCACTACGCATTGCACACGATTAATCATTACGGCGGTGTGGCTGTTGTGGTGGGTCGTTCCTTTCGTTGCAGTTTTCGTTACCTCCAATAAAGCCGAATTTACCCTACGGGAGATGTCTTTTGTATCATAAGTATTAGACTTAAAGAAAACAGAGATTCGATAGGGAAAATGTTACTACGTCCAAAATATTTCACGTCTTTATTGATAATATGCAGTACATTATATGATATTACAGAAAAGTATGCGATAAATGGTTACAATTGATAAAATCAGAATAAATAAGTAAATTATTAAATACAAAGAATATCACACAAACCTCAAACAATTAACTTAAAATTTTGATGTATGAGGAAAATATATGTTTCTTTTTTATTCTAATGTCTGACAACTGCAGAAGCTCATTTTAAGTAAGTTGTCTTTACTGTTTTCCCTTAAGACAGTATGCCTAGCCTGCGTTATTTTAAGTAATTCTGAAGACGTTTGCAATAACACACAGCTTCCAAAAGCTATCACTTGGCTCATTTTCTTTGAAGAATACTTAACTGTGAATTCATGACATCAAAATTTTATAACAATAACCATCAACAACGTATTCAACTAAATAATGAAAATAAATATTATATAAGCTTAACTGTATCACTGGTTCTAAATTAATTTTCCCCTCTATAACAAATCATTAGTAGTTATATCTAACCACATATGCCAGTTTTTACAAAAATCATATTGTACACACGTGTGTCAGCAACACACACACACACACACACACACACACACACACACACATTGAAGTACTGGTATATATAAAATGAGCCATGATAGAAACTTCTACAACTAGCATGTACTAATGCTTTGTGATTCCGCCTCACTCAAATATTGAAATTACCTTAAGTAGTTCTTAGACTGAACCAAAAAAAAAACATGTTTATCCATCATTTTTATTTGTACTGGAGACTATATTTTTATTACAGCATTTAGAGTCACCAGATGGAACTGTATTAATATCTGGAATATTTTCACTACACTTGTATGTCTTTTTAAGTTTCTTGATATCCTTCTCACTAAGCCCTTTCCGTTGACCAATGATAGCATTTTTGTCCTGTCAACAAAAATCTGTGGTTATTAGAACGACAGTTATTGTTTCGCATAACTCTGACTTTTGTGAGTAAGAAAAATTATTACATAATTTACAACTGTTTTTTGGAAACAAAAATGCCTCTACACGGTAAATGATGACAGCCAAAACAGTTGCAGGATAAAGATTTATTAAAATTCTTGACCAAGGTTTCGATATATATAAATATACCTTCATCAGAAGTAAAAAATCCTGAACAGGAAGACACTTTCATTAGCAAAAACTTAGCATCGGAAATGAGAAATAAAACACACTGAAGCTTAAGTAACTGTAAAATTGCCAGAGTATTACAGGCACACAATCTTTTAGTTACTTACTAAAATTATATCCTGCAATGGAGATTAATAAAACAATTATGCCAAAGGCGTCGTCAGTAGTTAAGACATCATCTCCATTCATACAACATGATTATGGACACAGGGTCATTGCGAACACAGTTTAGCTTCAGTACTTCGCCTATGAACTATCGTGACGAGAGTGTGAAAACACTAGTGCAGATGGTTTCTCCGAGAGAGGGCACTTGTATGTGCCAGACACTCGCGCATATTAAAATCCATGGATGCATACACAAGCGCATCAGAATTATTAAAAGTTGTGTTAATTCAAACCTTCTGTCATAATAAAACATATCAGACCATTTAAAAAACATCTATGTACAATAGAAAATATGGGGCCAATTTACCTGTGTCCTAGTGTCAAACAGATGAAGCTTGCGCTATAGAACACATCTACCGAGAGAGGGCACTTGTGTAATGCGCGAGTATCTCGCGTAACGTATGCGGTAAAATACACTCCTGGAAATGGAAAAAAGAACACATTGACACCGGTGTGTCAGACCCACCATACTTGCTCCGGACACCGCGAGAGGGCTGTACAAGCAATGATCACGCGCACGCCACAGCGGACACACCAGGAACCGCGGTGTTGGCCGTCGAATGGCGCTAGCTGCGCTGCATTTGTGCACCGCCGCCGTCAGTGTCAGCCAGTTTGCCGTGGCATACGGAGCTTCATCACAGTCTTTAACACTGGTAGCATGCCGCGACAGCGTGGACGTGAACCGTATGTGCAGTTGACGGACTTTGAGCGAGGGCGTATAGTGGGCATGCGGGAGGCCGGGTGGACGTACCGCCGAATTGCTCAACACGTGGGGCGTGAGGTCTCCACAGTACATCGATGTTGTCGCCAGTGGTCGGCGGAAGGTGCACGTGCCCGTCGACCTGGGACCGGACTGCAGCGACGCACGGATGCACGCCAAGACCGTAGGATCCTACGCAGTGCCGTAGGGGACCGCACCGCCACTTCCCAGCAAATTAGGGACACTGTTGCTCCTGGGGTATCGGCGAGGACCATTCGCAACCGTCTCCATGAAGCTGGGCTACGGTCCCGCACACCGTTAGGCCGTCTTCCGCTCACGCCCCAACATCGTGCAGCCCGCCTCCAGTGGTGTCGCGACAGGCGTGAATGGAGGGACGAATGGAGACGTGTCGTCTTCAGCGATGAGAGTCGCTTCTGCCTTGGTGCCAATGATGGTCGTATGCGTGTTTGGCGCCGTGCAGGTGAGCGCCACAATCAGGACTGCATACGACCGAGGCACACAGGGCCAACACGCGGCATCATGGTGTGGGGAGCGATCTCCTACACTGGCCGTACACCACTGGTGATCGTCGAGGGGACACTGAATAGTGCACGGTACATCCAAACCGTCATCGAACCCATCGTTCTACCATTCCTAGACCGGCAAGGGAACTTGCTGTTCCAACAGGACAATGCACGTCCGCATGTATCCCGTGCCACCCAACGTGCTCTAGAAGGTGTAAGTCAACTACCCTGGCCAGCAAGATCTCCGGATCTGTCCCCCATTGAGCATATTTGGGACTGGATGAAGCGTCGTCTCACGCGGTCTGCACGTCCAGCACGAACGCTGGTCCAACTGAGGCGCCAGGTGGAAATGGCATGGCAAGCCGTTCCACAGGACTACATCCAGCATCTCTACGATCGTCTCCATGGGAGAATAGCAGCCTGCATTGCTGCGAAAGGTGGATATACACTGTACTAGTGCCGACATTGTGCATGCTCTGTTGCCTGTGTCTATGTGCCTGTGGTTCTGTCAGTGTGATCATGTGATGTATCTGACCCCAGGAATGTGTCAATAAAGTTTCTCCTTCCTGGGACAATGAATTCACGGTGTTCTTATTTCAATTTCCAGGAGTGTACATACTAGCGAAAACAACCAGAATGTTACAGTAAAGAAACCATCTGTCGTTGTAAATAACTACTGACGACGCCTTTGGCATAATTGTTTTATTAATCTCCATTGCAGGATGTAATTTTAGTAAGTAACTAAAAGATTGTGTGCCTGTAATACTCTGGCAATTTTACAGCTACTTAAGCTTCAGTGTTTTTTCTTTCTCATTTCCGATGCTAAGTTTTTGCTAGTGAAAGTGTCTTCCAGTTCAGAATTTTTTACTTCTGATGAAGGTATATTTATATATACCGAAACCTTGGTCAAGAATTTTAATAAATCTTTATCCTGCAACTGTTTTGGCTGTCATCATTTACCGTGAAGAATTTCAACAGTTGCTGTTTCAGCCATGTTTAAAATCTTGAAAAATGCCTCTAATTTGATATTGATTCATGTTTGCGTCCTGCATAAGATTGGACCAATTCATTGTTGCATAAAAGGACGAATGTATCGTGTCAGTACAGCGGACTGGAAGAATGATTTCTACTATACATTGATCAGCCAGTACATCATCATCACTGATCTACTATCGATATAAACCCTCCAGGCGATAGCAGCTTTAGCTGGCGAGGAATAACTGTAGTGAGACATAACTACGGTGCACGTGCTGTCCGTGTGTAGAATGGGAAAGGCGTGCTCTATCTGAGTTTGACCGAGGGCAGATTGTGATGGCATGAAGGCCCGGCAATAGCATTTCGGAAACTGCACGTCGTGTGTTCGAGGAGCGCTGTGGTGAGTGTCTTCAACACATGGCGAAACCGCGATGAAACCACACACAGAAGTCGTGTGGATGGGCGGCCACCCATCGTTACAGATGTCGTAGGCCAGGCAAATAGGCAGCGAACTGTGGCGGAACTGATGTCAGACTTTAATGCTGGGCAGAGTACAAGTGTGTCTGAACACTCCTAGCGATGGGCCTCCGCAGCCGACGATCCATGCGTGTGCCAATGTTAACACCACGACATCGGCAACTACGACTGAAATGGGCACGTGACAATCAGCGCTGGACGTTGGCGCAGTGTCAGAGCATCGCATGGTCTGATAAATTGCCATATCTTCATCATCATGCCGATGGGTGGGCGCAAATCCGTCGTCATGTAGGGGAACAGCTCCTTGGCGCCTGTACTGTGGGACAGAGACAAGCTAGCGGCGGCTCCATTATGCTCTGGGGAACATTCACGTGGGCGTCCATGGGTCCAATGGAGCGCTTGAAAGGCACCATGACGACCAAGTGGTATCGCTCACTGGTTGCGGACCACGTACACCACTTCATGACGATCGTGTTTCCGACGGCGGTGACATTTTTCAGCAAGATAATGCGCCATGTCACAAGGCAGGAGTGTGATGGACTGGTTAGAGGAAGACAGTGGCGAGCTCCAGTTGATGGGCTAGCCCCCCGACACGCCAGATCTGAGCCCGATCGACAAGTCTGGGATGTGATTGAACGTGACGCCAGAGGTCATCGCCCCCTTCCTCGAAATTTACGGAAATTAGGTGACTTCTGTGTGCAGATGTGGTGCCAACTCACTCCAGCGACCTACCAAGGCCTCATTGCTTTCATGCCACGGCGGGGAGCCGCTGTTATCTGTGCGAAAAGTGGACATACCGGTTATTGGGTAGATTGTCATAAATTGTGTATGTTGAGCCGAAATTCTGGTACAGCAAAGTTATGTATGTTGAGCCGAAATTCTGGTACAGCAAAGTTCTGATTCGCTTATGCACTCTGAGCGTACATTTCTCCATAAATCTATTTGTTGGGTCATATCCACCCTATTTTCTCTTTTGCTTACATTAATAACGGAACATTCCAAATACACAACAAATACCCGCTCAGTAAGAAAGAAATAAAAGATTATATCACTGGTGTAGACTGATCTGTTACTACAAAAGTGGGCAACTTTGTGGCTTAGATACTACTAGGTGACAACAGCCCACTGTAACTTTTTATTCTTAAATTCTGTAACTCGGGTCAACACTCGACATATAGTTCTGCTGCAGTGTGGTCTTCCATAGTGCTGCCGTTAGTGAATGAATCTACAAATACATGCATTACACTTGAGCTGGTCACAATACCATTATTTGCGGCTGGAAGAACGTATTTACAGGTTTTTTGGAAACTTTCTGCTACTGCCGATAATTTTGAAGAACTAACTACCTTAAGGTAAGGTAATATAAATAAGTCGCATATGTTGACCATTCTGTACAAGAGCTAAATCTTACATAAAATTTTCTTTAGCAAGTGGAAAGCAAAAAGAAATTATCTACCTATAAGGCAGAAGAATCAACCATGTGGATGCAGAAGGCAATGCAAACCACTACATGAAAGACACATAATGTATATCGATAGGAAATGTGGCCGGTAATTTAAAAGTGTAATGATGATCTCTCCTTTGACAAAAGATTATTGATTAGTCCCTCATTCGTATCTCCGGGAGGAGAATGCGAAGGGGGAGAGAACCACGAGAAAAAGATTCAGTAACCAACGAAAGCATAACATTCTACGAGACAGAGTGCAGGATGTCAGAAGTTTGAACGTGCTAGGGAACCAAGCAAACAACTGAAGAGAAGCGAAAACGCTCGCTCTAGATATAATGTGGGTTAGCGAAATAAAATGGGAACAAGATAAGGATTTCTGGTAATAAGAATATAGAGTAATATCACTAGCAGCAGAAATTGGTATAACTGGAGCACTGTTCGTTAGGAATAGGAAAGTAGGGCAGATAGTACGTACTATGAACAGTTCAGTGTTAGACTTGTTCTCATCAGAATCGATGATATGCAACGCCAACCTATGCAGTTCAGTTAGACATGCCGACGTCACAAGCAGAAGATGAAGAAGAGCGGAAGTATATGAGCTTACTAAACATGTGATTCAGTATATATGAGGAGAATATAATCCAATTATCATGGGGATTGGAATGACGTAGTGGGAAAAGGAATAGAAGACCGAGACAGAGGAGAATACCGGCTCGGAAGTAGGAATGAGAGAGGAGAGAGACTGAATGGGTTCTACAATAAATTTTGCTAGTAACAGCGAAGTCACGGTCGATTCCACTTGGATTACTACATGGCCCGATATTCTGCTCTGGGGAACATTTACGTGGGCATCCATGGGTCCAATGTAGCTCGTGAAAGGGCGTCACTATAAGCAGATATAGACTCGAATCACAACGAATTTAGTAATGAAGAATAGACTGAAGTTTAAGAGATTCGTCCAGAAGAATCAGTGTGGAAAGACGTGGGCTACTGAAATGCTGAGGATTAGTGACGTACGTTTGAAGTTCTCTAAGGCTGTAAATATTGCGATAATGAACACCACAGTAGCTAGTTCAGATGAAGAAGAAAGTACATCTCTAAAAACGACTGTCACAAAAAGTTGAACTGACGAAGATAGGTACAAGGAAGGTAGCTGCAAAGAAATTTTGGTTAACGGAAAAAGTACTTCAATTAATCGACAAAAGGAGGAGATACAAAAATGTTTAGTGGAAGGTAACGATAAAGCAATGGAAGACAACAGTAAAGCAATATATGTTATTTGGGAACGAAAAAGTGCTGAGAAGCCAAGGCGAAATGCTGTGGGAAAAATGTAAAAACGTGAAGAAACTGGAAAAGTAATGGTCGTCTGAATATTAAAAACAAGAGCTGCAACATTAAGAATGCCATGTGAATTCCATAGTTAAACACAGAGGAGGAGCGAATACGCGGAACGAGTGAATTGAAGACATCTACGCGGCGGAGGACTTGTCTGCTGATGTGATGAAATAAGAAACTGCAGTCGATATGGAAGACATGGGGCATCCAGTATTAGAGCCAGACTTTAACAGAGCTTTGGAAGATTTGCAATCAAGTAAGGCTGGAGGGACAGGCAACATACCTTCGGAATTTTTAAAATCATCAGAGGAAGTGGCAACCAAAGGGCTATTCAAGTTAGTGTGTAGAATTTTTGAGACTGGAGACATATCATTACTCGGCAAAATAGCATTCACACCATCTCGAAGATAGCAAGGGGAGATAAGTGCGAGAACTATCGCACAATTAGCTTAACGACTCATGCATCCAAGTTGCTCACGAAAACACCATACAGAAGAATGGAAAAGGAAACTGAGAATCTGTTAGATGAGGACCAGTTAGGCTTTCGGAAAGGTAAGGGCACCAGAAGAGCAGTTCCGACGATGAGGTTGATAATGGAAGCGAGACCTAAGAAAAATCAAGACACGTTGATAGGATTTGTAATCTTGGAAAAAGCGCTCGACAGTGTAAAATGGTGCAACATGTCCGAAGTGCTGAGAGAAGACGAGTAATATACAATATGTACAAGAATCAAGAGGGAACAATAAGAGAAGTCAGGGATGCCGTCTTTCGCCCCTATTGTTCAGCCAATAGATTGAAAAACTGACGGCAATACAAGAAAAATCCAGGAGTGGGATTAAAACTCACGGTGAAAGGATATCAAGGATAAGATTCGCTGATGGAATTTCTATCCTCAATAAAAGTGAGGAAGAATTACAGGACATGTTGAATGGAATGAACAGTCGATGACTACATTGCATGGATTGAGAGTAAACCGAAGAAAGACGAAAGTAATGAGGAGTAGCAGGAATGAGATTAGTGATAGATTTAACACCAAAAGTGATGAATTGAGAATAACTTAATGAGTGATTTGAAAGAAAATTAAGCTATGGATTCTTGTCCGAATTTTCAGAGACAGAGAGAGGGAAACGGACAAATGGGATATCAAACTCACCAGCGTGAGTATGTAAATGAAGTGTCAAATAGGTGATCTCTTCAAGGCCTAGACATTTTGGACATAAAAAAGTTGCAGTGGTGTGATATTTAACTGTCAAAGTGGGTTCCTTCTAACAAAGTACTGACTTCAGGGCGTTTCAAGAACAGAAGATGGTATGTAAAAGTATCTAAATTTTGTCTGAGATTGTTCTGGTCTCCTGGTGTCGAAGTTCATGATAGAATCAAGACAAAAATTTCAAAATTTTCGGGCTACTAGACAACACAAGAAAAAGAGACAATAACCCCGTTCCAACAAAAAAAAAGGAAGAAAAAGGAAAAAAAGGATCAATGGTGGAGAGAGAGGCAGGAAGACAAAAATCTGGAAGACTGACACGTGTCAAAAAACTAGCTTTCTGAGCTGTAGACTCCTTTGTGAGAAATATATGGTTATTACATGTATAGAAAAAGGATTTTTGTACTGTCAAATGCAAGCTACTTGTAAAAGAGTGACAAAGTTTCATCATTACACAGGGTGTTACAAAAAGGTACGGCCAAACTTTCAGGAAACATTCCTCACACACAAATAAAGAAAAGATGTTATGTGGACATGTGTCCGGAAACGCTTAATTTCCATGTTAGAGCTCATTTTAGTTTCGTCAGTATGTACTGTACTTCCTCGATTCACCGCCAGTTGGCCCAATTGAAGGAAGGTAATGTTGACTTCGGTGCTTGTGTTGACATGCGACTTATTGCTCTACAGTACTAGCGTAAAGCACATCAGTACGTAGTATCAACAAGTTTGTGTTCATCACGAACGTGGTTTTGCAGTCCGTGCAATGTTTACAAATGCGGAATTGGAAGATGCCCATTTGATGTATGGATTAGCACGGGGCAATAGCCGTGGCACGGTGCGTTTGTATCGAGACAGATTTCCAGAACGAAGGTGTCCCGACAGGAAGACGTTCGAAGCAATTGATGGGCGTCTTAGGGAGCACGGAACATTCCAGCCTATGACTCGCGACTGGGGAAGACCTAGAACGACGAGGACACCTGCAATGGACGAGGCAATTCTTCGTGCAGTTGACGATAACCCTAATGTCAGCGTCAGAGAAGCTGCTGCTGTACAAGGTAACGTTGACCACGTCACTGTATGGAGAGTGCTACGGGAGAACCAGTTGTTTCCGTACCATGTACAGCGTGTGCAGGCACTATCAGCAGCTGATTGGCCTCCACGGGTACACTTCTGCGAATGGTTCATCAAACAATGTGTCAATACTCATTTCAGTGCAAATGTTCTCTTTACGGATGAGGCTTCATTCCAACGTGATCAAATTGTAAATTTTCACAATCAACATGTGTGGGCTGACGAGAATCCGCACTCAATTGTGCAATCACGTCATCAACACAGATTTTCTGTGAACGTTTGGACAGGCATTGTTGGTGATGTCTTGATTGGGCCCCATGTTCTTCCACCTACGCTCAATGGAGCACGTTATCATGATTTCATACGGGATACTCTACCTGTGCTGCTAGAGCATATGCCTTTACAAGTACGACACATGTGGTTCATGCACGATGGAGCTCCTGCACATTTCAGTCGAAGTGTTCGTACGCTTCTCAACAACAGATTCGGTGACCGATGGATTGGTAGAGGCGGACCAATTCCATGGCCTCCACGCTCTCCTGACCTCAACCCTCTTGACTTTCATTTATGGGGGCATTTGAAAGCTCTTGTCTACGCAACCCCGGTACCAAATGTAGAGACCCTTCGTGCTCGTATTGTGGACGGCTGTGATACAATACGCCATTCTCCAGGGCTGCATCAGCGCATCAGGGATTCCATGCGACGGAGGGTGGATGCATGTATCCTCGCTAACGGAGGACATTTTGAACATTTCCTGTAACAAAGTGTTTGAAGTCACGCTGGTACGTTCTGTTGCTGTGTGTTTCCATTCCATGATTAATGTGATTTGAAGAGAAGTAATAAAATGAGCTCTAACATGGAAAGTAAGCGTTTCCGGACACATGTCCACATAACATATTTTCTTTCTTTGTGTGTGAGGAATGTTTCCTGAAAGTTTGGCCGTACCTTTTTGTAACACTCTGTAGTTGAATCAGAGTTACCAGCTAATTTCGATTGTTCCCTGTTCGAAACATTTCATAATAGTTTACTGAAAAAACTGGTATGCATGTTCGCATAGCCATCTATTAATAACTTTTATGCTGCGTTTAGGAGTTTTGTAAGCATAGGTTGATAATACTTACTTTTGGCACGATTGTAGGCTCACGATTTTTCGAGAATGCTCTCTTGCTGTAATGCATTACGCTATTGTAGTCGTAACCGATTCCATAATCCGTTACGATCGTCTCATTGTATTTCTTAAAATTGTTTTCGTGACCTGTTTAGAAAAGAACCAGAAAGATATTTTTTAATCTTAAGAAAAGTCATTTCTATTGCAACAGGTGACATACTAAAACATCTCGTGCAAGCAGACTAAGGGAGACAAGTAAATGAATATTTTATTGCTTTGCATAATACCCCTCGCCTTACTGAAGGACAATTCTCTTAGCTCTCACCTAAACTATGCTAATCTTTAATGGCATTGATGTTACTTTCAGATAGATGTGCATCTTTTTTCACAGAAATCTTTTGTGGATACTAGTTGACGCGTGAGAATAATGCCCACTCTGTCCTGATCAGTCACCGGTAGATAATATAGTAATGGAGAAATAAGTAAGTGCAAGCATTTATTAATAAAAGGTGTTGTATTTTGAATAGGGGTAACAGATATTAGTCTCACTGTAAAAAATCGATATCATTATATACAATATGTTTAGTTGTAAAACTTATAAAAGGCAGATATTGTCTTGGTCGTACTGATTTTCTTTTTTTTTTAAACCTCTTTATTTTACAAAACTTCTTTGAAAACAATGTTGAAAGTTATAACAGCACAAATATAAATATCAATAAATGCGTGGACTCGTGAAAAAGCCAAGCGAAAAAAATTAAAAAAATTCTGATACATGCAATCCAGCCCTTTGAAGCGCCTGCCCTTGTGCTATTAATGGTCATAGCGAAAACCACTTTTATTGGGAGTTGTTTTCTTATCTTTTGAAAAGGCATGGTGGATCAATGGTATGAGTTTAATGCATGCTGTTAGCACAGTTTTATCGGAATCAGTGACTATGGCAGTGATGATGTACTTGTCTAAATGAGTTATCACTAATCTTGCACCATTAATTAATACCTGATTAGTGTTAATACTTATAATTAACATAATAATAACATTTTAAAGCAGCTGACGAAATGGTAAACTGGGCGGATTTAGTTAAAGAGGTCAAGAATTCTACAGGAGGAGATTTTCTGAGAGCATAGCACGCGCGAATAAATCGTGTACCAAACGTCTACAACTGGCGTCAATAATACAGACCTGTAGTTGTGTGCAATTGTTCGACCGATCTGGTTCGTTCACATAGCAATCTACGACAGTTTGCTGCCAAAAGAGGAACTTGGTTCAAATTACGAAACTCTTACAGGATCATTCTGTTGTTCATCTGTCTGTCTATTTGTCTCTCCCACTGTTAAAACCATTTTTCTCAGGAACGAGTGAACGTATAAAGTTTAAATTTATGTCTCACATCAATGTCTACGGTCCCTTGGCGGTTCATAAAAGTGAAGCTTCTAACAAGGGAACCTCCCCATCGCACCCCCCTCATATTTAGTTATAAGTTGGCACAGGGACAGGCCTTGAAAATCTGAACACAGATCAATCGATAAAACAGGAAGAAGTTGTGTGGAACTATGAAAAAAATAAGCAAAATATACAAACTGAGTAGTCCATGCGCAAGATAGGCAACATCAAGGAGCGTGTTAGCTTACGAGCGCCGTGGTCCCGTGGTTAGCGTGAGCAGCTGCGGAACGACAGGTCCTTGGTTCAAATCTTCTCTCGAGTGAAAAGTTTAACTTTTTATTTTCAGATAATTATCAAAGTTCAGGCACTCACACATAATCAACTTCGCTCTCCAAAATTCCAGGACATGTTCAGATTTGCTTGGACATATACAGGATTTGACGGTCTACGCACGGAAACATTTGAAAACGTAAAAAACATATTTTTTGACAGAGCACAGGGAAAACTGTGCGACTGTGAAACTGTTGCATTCATTTGATGCAGTTTATGTGACAAACTCTTATGTTTTCATCACTTTTTTGGGAGTGATTATCACATCCACAAGAAAACCTAAATCGGGTAAGGTAGAAGAATCTTTTTACCCATTCGCCAAGTGTGCAAGTTAGGTGGGTCGACAACATATTCCTGTCATGTGACGCACATGCCGTCACCAGTGTCGTAAAGAATATGTCAGACGTGTTTTCCTGTGGAGGAATCGGTTGACCTATGACCTTGCGATCAAATGTTTTCGGTTCCTATTGGAGAGGCACGTCCTTTCCTCTACTGATCTCACGGTTTTGCGGTGCGGTCGCAAAACACAGACACTAAACTTATTACAGTGAACAGAGACGTCAATGAATGAACGGACAGATCGTAACATTGTCCTTTATGTTGCCTATCTTGCACATGGACTACTCAGTTTGTGTATTTTGCTTATTTTTTCATAGTTCCACACAACTTCTTCCTGTTTTCTCGATTGATCTATGTTCAGTTTTTCAAGGCCTATCCACTGTGTCAATTTATAACTAAATTTGAGGGGGGTGCGATGGGGAGGTTCCCTTGTAAGTAAATCCAATCGAAAGATACAGCCACTTAAGTCACATATTTTGATACTCGAAAATTCTCATCAAAACTTGTAGGGTACTTCCATTGAACTAGGTCATGAAATTTCTCAAGAAGCAAAGTTTCACAGTACAAGTAACGGGAAAAATCCTAAAGTTGTGAATCTTGAATTATACCATGGGAAAAAAAGTGTTTTGTTATCCGACTGCCTGTACGTCCGTCCGTCTATTAATATCCCTTTTCCTCAAGAACGGGTAAACGTCTCCAGTTGCAATTTATGTCACATACCAAGTCTATAGTTCCTTGGCGGTGTAATAATGTAAGCTCCAAAGTCAATGCAGTTATTTATATCACACATTTTGATAGTCGCAAACTCACTCATTAAAACCTGTAGGATGATCTAGAATCATGAAATTTGGCAAGGAGCAATGTTTCACAGTATAAGTAAATGAAAAAAACCAGAAAACTGTTAGTTTTCAATTATATCACACAAAGAAATATATTTTTTTTCTCTTTTGTTGTCCGACTTCAAACTTAAAATCAAAACAATCTCGAAACTCTTGGTATCCCCGGGCCCATTATCTTGCCAGTTTCGATGTCGATAGCATACAAAAAATCGTCGAGATTCTCCGTTTCTGGGATAGATGAACTATCTTTATGCATAATTAGGTTTGTACGGAACCCTCGGAGCGCGAGCCCTATTCGCACCTGGCCAATTATTTTTTCGGTATACGAGAAATATCTCATAAAACACTACCTAAGTGGATAGGCTTCTGTGGTGTGGTCATTGTCAACTTGAATAAACGGACATTAGGCCGCGTCATCCTATAAAACCAGAACTAACCTATAAAAACAGAAACAGCTCTTTGACAGACTTGCAGCGGTCCTTATTAGAGCGAGAAAACTGCTAGAATCTGGTAGTATTACGTCATTTTTCGGTTATCACTTGTTGGTCGGCTTCATAGATCAGGGATGTCTATAGACTGTCCATAGTCGACTCGCCTGAGATGGGGGAGTTGTACGGGACGAAGAGAGCCGCTTGGCTCAGGAAGTGTGCAAATGGGCTCCCTGCATCTTCCATCCTCATTTCACCTACAATCTTCACTCTAATGGTTACCTAGGGTTTCACAGAAATTTGTCAAACAATTATAGAGTGGATGAAGGGCGATGCTTTTAGTCTGTCAAGTTGATATTGCGACAGTGAGTTTTGTGGCAATCTCGACTGGTAGCTTTTCTTCTTCTTCTTCTTCTTCACTTCAAAGAGTTGACTTATAGCCATCTTTCCCTCGCTCTTCCTAGATCTCTCTTTCCTACAGTCTCATGTCTCTTCTGTCCACAGTCTTTCAGTATGCTTCCACCATTTTTCATCTCGTTTTCTATTCCTTCATTTATGCAGAATATATTTAATTCTCTCCTTCCAGAATGAGATTTTCACTCTGCAGCGGAGTGTGCGCTGATATGAAACTTTCCTGGCAGAATAAAACTGTGTGCCGGACCGAGACTCGAACTCGGGACCTTTGCCTTTCGCGGGCAAGTGCTCTACCATCTGAGCTACCCAAGCTCTACTCAAGCCCCGTCCTCACAGCTTTACTTCCGTCAGTACCTCTTCTCCTACCTTCCAAACTTTGCAGAAGCTCTCCTGCGCAGGAGGCTTAACACAGTAATAGAAGTGTTACACTTGGAAACTGTGTATATGTCTTGAGGCAATGGAACGCACGGCGCGTAAATACCCGGGCTGTGTTCGTTCAGTATTTGACAATGAGAGCACTTAGCGACTTCCAACAAACTTTAAGCAGAATTTCAAACCTTTGCGAAAATTTTTATCGCTTGCTCCTCCCACAAAATGACAAATGGAAAAAAAGCATCGGTCATTAGATTTCCGCTCTTGACGCTGTCAGTTCAGCGTCAGACATGACGTTTTAATTTATTACTTCTTTACTACTAAGTCTATTCGCAACACTTTTAGACAGTATCCACAATACCACTGAATGTACCTGTAAAATCATATCACTGTACTACACATAATTTAGGAGATATGACGTCATAAACAATGAGATTCGTGAAAAACTAGCTTTTGCTTAACACGGAGCACAAATTACGCACACTATACTCACGCAGCATTTAATAATAAGAGCACATAACGACTTGCGACAAACATTAAACATAATGTCAAACCTTTTCTAAACTTTTTCTTCCTTACATGCTTAATGTCAAATATTTAACACATTAACTAATTTGCAATCAGATGTTTAAAGCTGTTTTATACAAAGGAGTTCGATTCTTCAAAGAATAGGGGCTCTACTGGTAGCTCTCTAAATGAAGTTTTGTTCGTGCTGGTTTATACCGCAGTTCAATTAAGAATCCAGTATTTTAAATTTCACTCGTCAACGTCTATTTGTGTTAAATCACTCTCTGATTTTCGAGTTCCGTCTCTACAAGTTCTTGGACGTAAACAATATCGTCTTAGTTTTTTTTATTCACTTCCTTTAAAGTGGAGTTCTGACCCACTTTAGAATCAGAATGTTTTGAGCCAAATACCAAAGGAGTTCCCCAGTTGGGAATATTTTGGAGGGGATTTCCAATTTCGGCTTTTATGTTACAATGTCCCGAAAAACCTGGTCAGAAGCGGGGAATGGAAACTATTTTTGGTTTTCCTGCTGCCACAGCCTTATGAAACTCCTGAAATGAAAAAATTTTCCGCTTTCGACTGTGGTTATAATTTACTTTCAGCTATTCGCCAGTTCCGGCTGTTATACCATTTCCGAGTAGTTGCTGACGAGCAAGGGTACACGCCACTAAGCTATCTAGTTTGTGGGCAAACATAAAACGCGCTAGTAGTCATGCCCAGCCTTTATGTTTGTCCGCTGTATGCTGCTGGCTGAATAGCTTCATAGGTTGTGCTCAAGCATGTCAGATACCACTTGGAAATACCAGAAAAGTGAAACCTGTCGAATAACTAAAAGTAAATAATAACTACAGTCGAAAGCGAAAAATGTCATTCCCCGTGAGCCCAAAAAGTTTCGAGAATGGATTAATAAAAACTGCAGAAAAGTTAAGATGGTGGTTTTAATGCTTTAGGTGTTTTACAAAGTCTCCTACCTGTCAGAAAAGGCCTTCTTTGTGATGTTCTTCAAATGACACGTCACGGTGGATTGAACGTCGGTCATATCGTCGTAGCTTTGACCCTTCATGTGAATTTCTACACTGTATCGTTTTATGGTAGGTTTGTATAACACCAAGGTTCCACACTCAAGATAGTTTTTTTTTTCAGGAAATAATTGTTTGCATTTTGGATTTCAATCCAGTTGCTGTAGGAGACCATGCCTCGTTGTTTTTGTCGATGTGGGAGAATCTTTTGCACATACTTTTTATCTTCTTTAAAACATTCTGGAGAATGTCTCGGTCACTTGATTTAGAGACTATGCTCCATTGTGATTTGTGGCACAAAGATGTTGACACACTACGGCCGCTTGTCCACTACTTCACACTGCCTGCTCACAATTCACTGGTCGAATGCAGATCTGTTGTTTACAGTTGGTAGTTTGAGCTCCCACCCTACTTACTGCGCTAGCCGGGAATAAAAACATTCTTTGACTTTTTGGGGGCCGTGTATTTTTAATTTAATTCTGGCACATAGGGTACCACGCAAAAATATGAAGCCTAGTGTATGTGCAAGTGTACTTGTCTATGTGTGAACAAAGTAAAGCCGATCACTTGCTAATACGTCTTCCCTTATGAGTAGAGCTAGCTGTTCGTTATCCGATCCAGCCCGGTTCTTTACACTCAAATACCAGATCAGCTGAAAGTGGTGCAGAGGACGCTGCAACTGGAAATATTTTGGAGAGATTTTCCAGCTATGTCATTTGACTGACATGCAAGGAAAACAGTCCAACAGTGTGGTCCGATCCGTGGTGCCTCAACTACCTGTAATTTAATTTTGATGTGACACATCTGAGACAAAATACACTCTAAGACGGAAACAAAGGACGCACTGCGAACGAATTACCCGAATTGGACGGAAATCGGTAGACGCGACAGAGATTCAGAGATAGGTGACGGCCCTGACAGCATGAACAGACAACAGGGCTACCAGCGGCAAGCTGCGAGGTTGCCAGCGATCTCAGGTCATCTGGCCGCTGATGTTCGCCCACCAGCAGCCACTCAAGACCGGGATACAACGGAATAAAGAGCGGCTGCTAGGGAACTGTCGTGCTGAACTCACTTTTTCCCGCAGGAAAACGCTGTCCCTGGCTGTAAGGTGCTGCCTCGCTGATGCCTGCTAGTCGCCTGGTAGGGTTAAGGCGCCTCCACACTATGCCGCACAATACGCTTGGCATGATAGGCAAAGCCAACATGTGGTATTACGTCCACAATACAAATGGCTTTCGGTCGCGATGTGTACCGATGAGACTTGCTTCCCGCAGCTACTACTGTAGTAATTGTTAGTCGAAATGTTGGCGTCATATATCGTATAAGCCAGGTCAGTCGATCTCATCGCCTTGTGATCCATGGCGACACAGCACAGGTGCACTACTCGTGTGCACCAAGTCATGAGGTTGACTGCGTATATACATTAACAAATACAGTTTGACAAAACAGACTATCGTATACACTCTAAGACAAAATAAAAGACACACCACGAAGGAATTATCCGGATAGGACAGAAATCGGCAGAAGTGATGTTCATGTACAGGCAAACAAATGATTGCAATTTCAGAAGAACTGGGTTATTTATTCGAGAGAAAGACCTTCACAAATTGAGCATGTCAATAGCGCTTTGGTCTACCTCTGGTCCTTATGCAAGCAATTATTCGGCTTGAATGTTCGATGTCCTTCTGGAGGATATTGAGCCAAATTATGTCCAAATGGCGCGTTAGATCGTTAAGCTACGGAGCTGGTTGGAGGGCTCCGCCTGTAATGCCCCGAAAGTTGTCAATTGAGCAGCGATCTGGCGAGCTTGCTGGCCAAGGTAGGCTTTGACAAACACGAAAACAAGCAGCAGAAACTCTAGCCGTGTATGTGCGTGCATTGTCTTGCTGAAACGTCAGCCCGGGATTGTAGAGTTTTGTACCAAGAAAGCAAGGAAGATGATGTTGTTATTTGGTGGCCACTATCCTCTTTCTACAACAAAAATACACGCGTGGATTAATACAGTTCTTTATTTACATGAACTAGAAACTTAACTTCAATAGAGTCCATGTGTTGTTGTACAATATCATCAGCAATGGTTCTGCTATAGCCACTAATCTGGTCGCTATGTACTGTTGTAGCCTATGATGTGAACTCAGCCCGCTCAACGAGGAAACTACCAGACGCCAAACTAGATGAGTGAGCCAGTGAGACCCTCCAGTCAGCAGCAGCGGCCTAAATACTTACTGTCGATAAGACGTTGGCGGCTTGTTGCTTGTCGGTGCGACTCTGGCCTCCCTCTTGGTAGGTGCGCTTGATCCAGCGCCTACTAATCGATCTTCGCTCCATCTTTGCCGAACGGTGTGCTGGCGACAACTTACGCCAGCACAAGGATGGCTTACCATGATGGGCAACATAATGGACCGTAGAATATCATCGACGTACCGCTCTCCTGTAAGAGTGCTGCGGATGAGAACCAAAGGGGTCCTGCTATAAAAATAAATGGCACCTCTGACCATCATACCTGGTTGTCAGGCCCTCTTACAGCAGGCGACAGTCAGGCTGGTATCCCACCAGTGTGTCTCCAGACATTTCTTAGTTCTGTAATCTCATTGAATGGAGTAGGACTGTCTTCAGTTATGAGTCTCACTTAGAACTGAGTCCCGACGACCAGTGAAGACGTGTCTGGGGACGCTACGGACAGGGATACCAACGTGACCGTCGCTCGCCATACAGCTCGACAGCCAGTAGTGACGGCCGGGAGTGCCATTTCGTTTTGTAGCAGGACCCCTTTAGTTGTCATCTGTGGCACCCTTATAACACAACGGTACATTGACCATATTCTACGCTTCGTTTTGTTGCCCTTAATGGCAAGCCATTTTGGGCTTACATTTCAGCAAGATAATGCCGCCGGCCATTGTGGCCGAGCGGTTCTAAGCACTTCAGTCCGGAACCGCGCGACCGCTTCGGTTGCAAGTTCGAATCCTGCCTCGGGCATGGATGTGTGTGATGTCTTTAGGTTAGTTAGGTTTAAGTAGTTCTAAGTTCTAGGGGACTGATGACGACAGCTGTTAAGTCCCATAGTGCTCAGAGCCATTTGAACAATTTTGCTCAGAGCTATTTGAACCAAGATAATGCCCGCCTTCACACAGTGAGAGTTTCTACTGCTTGTCTTCGTGCTTGCCAAACACTTTCTTGTCCAACTAGGTTACTGGATCTCTTCCCAACGTCTGGAGTGATCTTTGCTGTTATTTCTGTGATACATTGATCGATTTCCGCGTATTCACGGCTGCTTCGTCTGCACAGTGTATCTACCTGAGACCTTTGAGGCGTGCAAGGCTTTGGCTGACGTCTAGTGAGGGCGTGACAGGGGCGTGACAGCCATACACGGCTTGCTTGCCTTGAAGGAAAACAAGACGTCTGCTACAGTCTATTCCGTTTGAGCTGCTCTGTACTTTGTAGGAATGGAATGTTTTGCTTGTCTCGTATGGTGAAACTTCGTACTTCCGCCAATGCGTTAATGTTGAACCGATTTACGTTGGAAAAAATTAGTTGCAGTTTCAGCCACTAGGTGCAAAGCTGGCGCTGTACATCATCTCACCGACTTCTCATGTGCTCATACTGAATAAATTATGTAAGTGACGATTAATAATGAAATCAACATTATGCCTTTGTCACTTGTTTGACTCATTCTGGTCACATCCTGTTCCTAAACCATTACATACGGAAACATTTCTCTAGGTCTTACTTGCATTCACAGCGCCAGAAGTGCACCTGGTGACCAAAATTGGAACGAAGTTTTTCCTTGCCCGAATCGGGTCAGCATTGTCACATTAGAATATCTACCAAGTTTCGCTACCATACGATAACTACTGACCTTTGTGAGTAGCTGCACTTTAATCCATTATAAACACACATCCTATTTACAGCTCCTCTCTATGCATGTATTCTGGAACACAAGGTACAACATTTCTTCTCTACACGACATGCTGAGCTACACCGAAGTGACAAATGTCAAGGGACAGCGATATGCACATACAGGGTGAAAATTGTTTAAACCGACAAACTCTGGGAGTTTGTAGGGGACATCAAAACAAATATTTTTCCCTAATATCATTTTTTCCTATGAGGATTATTTAGACCGGTGGAGGCCGTATTACGCTCGTCAGTTCTTAGAGGCCGTATTACGATTTTCAGTTGTTAGAGGGCGTATTACACTCTTCAGTTGTAGACAACTGCTGTCCACCAGTGTAGTAGCGCATTGTCTCTGTTTACTAATGGAGCGATACACCTGGAGTGAGTACAATGATATGGTTGGTGCGTACTACGTAGCGCACCACAACGGACGAGCTGCACAGCGGGTTTATCAACAACAATATCCTAATCGCCGTATCCCGCATCATATTCCCTTTGCTGCTGTGTACCAACGTCTGCGTGAGACCGGGTCATTTAGCAGATTACCTGGACAGGGACGCCGTCGCACGGTAGAACGCTGCATTTTGAGGAAGCTGTCTTGCAGGATGTGGAGCGGGATCCTGCAATCAATGCAGTTCTTCGTTAATGTGTGGGTCGGTGTTGTTGGGGACTGTTTAATTGGACCGTATCTGCTATCTAGGCCATTAAATGGCAGGCACTATTACAAATTTTTCGCCAGAGCATTGGCAGAATTGCTGGAAGACGTCCCGCTCCCTACAAGACAACGCATGTGGTTCCAACATGACGGGACGCCGATACATTTGGGTCGTCATGTGCGTCGATTCCTGTACCGACGGTTCCCAGAAACGTGGATTGGCAGAGGTGGTCCTGTACCATGGCCTGCTCTTTCCCCAGATATGTCCCCTCTGGACTTTTTTGTGCGGGGAGAGATGCGCAATCCTGTTTACGCAACTCCTTTTGCATCAGAAGAGGATCTGGTTGCCCGGATAGTAGCAGCAGCAGGAACAATTCAGGATACTCCTGGGGTTTTTGCCCGTGTCAGACAGAACATGATCCGACGGTGTAACATTTGTTTACGTGTCAATGGAGGCATTTTTAAAAATCTAATGTAATTGAAATAGGGTTGTGTTAATGTGTTGTCTCTTGGTCATAAAAAAATTGAAAAGTGTTTGTCGGTTTAATTAATTTGCTGCCAGAGAAATCTTCCTCTACCGATTTAAATACTCCTCATAGGAAAAAATGACATTAGGGAAAAATATTTGTTTTGATGTCCCCTACAACCTCCCAGAGTTTGTCGGTTTAAATACCTTTCACAAGGTGGCACCAGTCTTGCACCTTACATGAGTCCATTTAACGTAACTGTAATCACCTTGCGAGCACTTCAGGTCAATAAAAACGACTGACAGCGGCGCAATCGCTTTGTAGATAAGTAGTTGTTGTTTGTTGTAGTAATACTCTAAATTACGGTGTAGGAAATCTATGTGGAAATGCATTGGCACGCTGATTAGGTAATACAGCGAGAATTACGCAATTTTGTAACTATACGATTTTGCGGAGATGCAGTATGCGAGACAGGGCTCGGCTACCTCTCCGGCTAGCCGTCGAAGGCCACAGCCTGTCGGCATGAATGGTGAACTGGGGAAGTCCTGTAATGCGTTTAGAGAGGCTACAGCAGCCGCGAGCCTCTGGGGGACGCTTGGCTGTAGGTGTTCAAGTGTTTACCAGAACAGAGCAGTGGATAGCTGGACAGGCTTTCCTGTGCGTGCTCTCGCCTATGTCCCACTAATTTTACACCTTCGAGTAACTCAAGTGGGGCAGACCAGGAGTTCTGAATAACAAAACTTTCAATGAAGGAGTCTATGTTTGCTACGACGTGGAATCTTGCCGGGAAAATCTCGAATGGTCTCTTAGGAGAAAAATTCCAGTAAACGTGTTAAGGCCCACAGCTGTGGTTCTTCCCAGGCGGCGTGGACGGAGTTTACTTGTGACATTTTGTAGAAAGGGAAGAATTGTGGAAAAGAGTTCTATTCCCAGGCTGTACACTGGTCGGCACTGGAAAACTGGGTATTTTGAGAGCTTCTAGTGATGTGATTCGCTCGGTAAAAGTTGAGGTGGGAAAACAGAGGTAAAGAGCGATCTTGCTCGACTCTCTGTAGAGGTCTTCCGTTCTGGGATCCCGTACTTGGTTCAAAAATGGCTCTGAGCACTATGGGACTTAACATCTGAGGTCATCAGTCCCCTAGAACTTAGAACTACTTAAACCTAACTAACCTAAGGACATCACACACATCCATGCCCGAGGCAGGATTCGAACCTGCGACCGTAGCGGTCGCGCGGTTCTAGACTGAAGCGCCTAGAACCGCTCGGCCACACCGGCCGGCGATCACGTACTGACAAGAGAACCTCCCCATCGCATCCCACTCAGATTTAGTTATAAGTTGACTCAGTGGATAGGCCTTGAAAAACTGAACACAGATCAATCGAGAAAACAGGAAGAAGTTGTGTAGAGCTATGAAAAAAGTAAGCAATATATACAAACTGAGTAGTCCATGTGCAAGATATGCAACATTAAGGAAAGTGTAAGCTCAGGAGCGCCGTGGTCCCGTGGTTAGCGTGAGCAGCTGCCGAACGAGAGGTCCTTGGTTCAAGTCTTCCCTCGAGTGAAAAGTTTAACTTCTTATTTTCAGACAATTATTATCTGTCCGTCCGTCAAATGTTTTCGGTTCCCATTGGAGAGGCACGTCCTTTCGTCTACTAATCGCACGGTGTTGCGGTGCGGTCGCAAAACACAGACGCTAAACTTACTACAGTGAACAGAGACGTCAATGAACGAACGGACAGATCATAACTTTGCAAAAACAAAAAGTAAACTTTCCACTCGAGGGAACACTTGAAATGAGGACCTCTCTTTCCGCAGCTGCTCACGCCAACCACGGGACCACGGCGCTCCTGAGCTCAGACTCTCCTTGATGTTGCCTATCTTGCGCATGGATTACTCAGTTTGTACATTTTGCTAATTTTTTTCATAGTTCCACACAACTTCTTCCTGTTTGCTCGATTGATCTGTGTTCAGTTTTTCAAGGCCTATCCACCGTGCCAACTTATAACTAAATCTGAGGGGGGTGCGATGGGGAGGTTCCCTTGTGAGAGGACGTTAGCCAAGTCTTGGTCTTCCGTTCTGATAAGACGTTAGTCGCGACAGCTCTTTGCTGCCGGGAAAATTGTTGCAATTAGAGAAGTTTACGGGCAGCGGTCTGTTGTCCGAGTAGTATTGTAGGAGTGTACTTCCCGAGACGCGACACGCCGACCGCACATTCGCGCCGTCGCCGTCAGAGACCGCCGCTGCAACAGGAATATTACGGTGAGATCGCTCCCACTTCGGCCTGTGTTAGGTGTAGCCTAACGTTAAATGGTTGGATCAGGTGCAATTGCTGTTTCCACAGAGGTTTCACGATACTTTGGGGTGTAGTGGTTCTTCGTATTTTACGTTTTGTGTCGATGTCAGTCGGTCAGCCAAGTTATAAGAGATCGCGTTTTGGACCGATTTTAACACAGTTCACTGCCAATGCCAGTTAGAAGGGTAGTGTGTGAATTGTTCATTGTGTTTAATTGAGCATTGATCTGAAGGTTATAATAAAATTATTGTGATTCAGTAGAGCCTTTACATTCAGTAGTTGATCCTGAATTCACCCTTATGCTTATTTTTTTTATTTTTGTGTGTGTGTGTTTGATGTCATTGAACACCCTAAGTGTTCGTGATCGTTCATATTTGGGAGTAAAAATAGGTGTGATTCTTCGCCAACACTACCACCGCAGATTAATTAGGGGTGACAGGGCCACATTTAAATCTAGCGTTATCCATTTTTGCGTACAGTTCCACTCCCAATTTCTCTGTAAGTTGTTTGTCAGTGGCGAACACACGCAAAATCCAGACAAGCAACGGGTGGGGTGTTACAATACAAATGGCGGCAGTATTGCGTACACAAGGTATAAAAGGACAGTGCATTGGTATTGTCATTTGTACTCAAGTGATGTGAAAAGGTTTCCCACGTGAATATGGCCGCACGACGGGAATTAAACAGAATTTGAACGCAGAACGGTATTTGGATCTAGACGCTTGGGACATTTCATTTCTGAAATCGTTAGCAAAACAAATATTCCGAGATCCACTCTCTGTCACGGACAACGCAGTTTGCGTCGAGATGTCAGTACTAACAGACAACCAGCACTGCGTGAAATAACCACAGAAATCAATGTGGGACGTACGACGAACGTATTCGTTAGGACAGTGCGGCAAAATATGGCGTCAAAGGGCCATGGCAGCAGACAACCGCTGCGTGTGTCTTTGCTAGCGCACGACATCGCCTGCAGTGCGTCTCCAAGGCTCGTGACCATATCGGTTGGATTGGAAACAGTGGCCAGATCAGATGAGTCCCGATTTCAGTTGATAAGAACTGGTGGTAGTGTCTTGAAGATCCCACGAAGCATGGGACTCAAGTTGTTAACAAGGCACTGTGCAGGCTGGTGGTGGTTCCATGATGATATGGGCTGTGTTTACACGGATGACAATGCGCCATATCACCGGGTCACATTGTTTGCGGTTGGTTTGAAGAACATTCTGGACAATTCGAGCTAATTCCCGATGTGAATTATATCGAACATTTACGGGACATAATCGAGAGATCTGTTCAGTTCAGTTGCACGGCTCGCAGACATCTGAACACATTCGCACTATTCCATGTATTACACTAAACGCAGACAGTTGAGGTACAGTAATTCCGTCCCGGGGGGGGGGGGGGGGGGAGGGGGGGAGGGGGGGGGCGGCTTACGGGTGGCGACGGGAAGGGCATACGGCCACACCTTAAAATTAACATGCCTCATCCGATTAACCAGCAGACCTCACGAGTCGGGATAAATGTTTGGAGAGAGAGAATCGAGAGGTCTGTTCGTGCACAAAATCCTGCACTGGCAACAGCTTCGCAATTGTGGATAGAGGCAGCATGGCTCAATATTTCTGCAGGAGACTTCCAGGGAGTTGTTGAGTCCATGCCACATCGACCTGCTGCACTATGCTAAGCAAAAGCAGTTCCGACGCGACAGTAGGAGGTGTCCCGCGGCTATTGTCACCTCTGTGTATGTTGGAACGGTGTGGTCGCTTACTAAATTTCATCGAATAAGTAGCAGGGTGAAGCTTACGATTACGATCACTGTAAGACACGTTCCGTTTTGGTTATATGTGTTCCTGATTCATGAACGGGTTTAGCATGCCGCTGACTTATTCACCAATTAGGTTTTACATTTTCTATACCTTTTCAAACGTAGGTAAACGAACTAGTCTTTGTATCACTTTTATTGTGAAAATAAAAGTGCTAAAAATAAAATGATCGCGGACTCATATACAGACTTTATGTCTTCAATTGATAGTCTTTGTAGGACTGCGTTGAGAGCAGTAACTGTTTTGAGCAACCTTGATCGACCTGCGCTATGTAAGACTTCAATAATTTTGAAACACAATAATAATTATAAAGTTAATGCAAATCTCTATCCTTATTTCAAAATCACACTTTTGATAAATTTAGTTAACTGACGTACTAATTTTATCACATAGTAGAATCGAGCACCCATGAGGCGTAGCACAATGCCTATGGGGAAGTAATCAACCCTTTCTGCGTCTGCGATTCCAAATGGCATCATTAAGTATTCCTGGCTTTTTTGAGCTTCCCAATGCTTCAATGATACCGTTTGGCATCGATTCACGTAGTTCCAAGTTTGGCCAACAGATCACAGTGGCGTTTGCTTTCATGACTCGCCGTTTGTTTCAAGTGCAGAACAGAGAAGCGTCGTGTTGTGCTACTGCATTTGTGAGTGAACAATAACTGCTGTGTTTAGTTTTATTTTGTGTATACTGTATACCGAAATTCTTGCTTATGGAACCAACTTTACCTAGTACCTCAAGGGCAAGGGAAAGAAATACGGTAAGTTTACAATACAGTTATCTATGAATTTTTTTGAGTAATTATTATGTAATTTCAATTGATGCCATTTGGAATCATTATTTTATTTATTAACCAATAGCTTCAAAATAACTTTTGAAATGGATATGGCATATGTGCAACATATACAGTAAATATTCATCACAAAAAAATTTTTCCCCAATTTATTTCTAAATGTGACGCACAAACGGTTAACTAAATGTTCTCGTGTCTAATCCAAATCAGCTTTTACAGTCAAAACTATTGCTGCTCGGAGTAGATATTAACAAAGACGGCAAGTTACCTCAACAGCTCTGAGACTGCGTTTACTCGACATTTTATTTACTGACTTTGCAATACTGCGGTGCTACAAGATCATTGGAATGAAATTTACCAACTTAATATATGAAAGCATTAATTTAAGTTTCTGTATTGCTTGCTATGTAAATATTGAACATTGTCAGGAAATCTTCTGGAATAAACAGCCTGTCGGTTGGAAATGGAAGGTTTATTTAAACCCCTTGACCATGGTTTCAATGTTTATAAAAACGCCTTCTTCATAAGGACAAGGTGACAAAAGAATTACATGTTGTGGCGGAGGTACATTAAAATATAGCCGAAAGGCTTCGAAAAATATAAAATTTCACCTCCATAATAATTAAAACGTGAACAACGTGGTGGCTGTCATTTAGTATTATCTTGCCGCTCTACAACTAGAGTAATTTTATATTTTACAAAGCTTTTCGGTTATATTTTAACGTACCTGCGCCGGATCATGTAACCCAGTTTCTATGTTCTCCTGAAGAAGACGTTTTTATAAACGTTGCAAACCATGGTCAAGGGGTTAACATAAATCTTCCATTTTGCAACTGATTGGCTTTTTATTATTTCTTCAACAAGTTTCATCTTACTGTTGCTGCTCCAGCCATGTACAAAATTTTAACATCGTTGGGAGCATTGAAGTTGGATTCAGCAATGGGAAGGTTAACCAATATAACACTAAAGTCTTACAGATACTCGAAAGATGTTACGTTGCGTTGTATAGGAGCCTGCAGAACCATAACAGTGAATAGGCAGAGTGATTTTTTTTTAATTTGGGCCTTATTCATTTTTGAGGGAAGCGTAACCTATAAGTGGGACTTAGTACCACAAAGGGTTGCAGTTAAGATCATAAGTAACATTCATTCACTGTCGCGACACCATACAAGGTGCTTACTTTCTCACCTGGTCTAATATTTTCCCAATGTATGTCTATGAAGGAGTCGCGGTCGTGCGAGCTATGCTGATGGTGGAATCCAAGGACGTGAAGAAACTCGTGGATGACAGTACCCTTGCGGAGACACGCAGGAGCTTGCAGGTTGACTACCTGCCCACCACGTTTCCTTCCTATGTAAGACCAGCAGCCTGTAGCATTTCCTTTTATTTTAACGAAGTCCTCGTCACCTTTTTGAAATTCACGTATGACTACGCAGGTACTGTCGTTGATTTCTTTTAAGGCACTGCGAATTCGACTTCTTTCTTCTTCCGCTATAATATAAGAATAATAAAACAGAACTTATTAATTTTGTATAATAGTAGACATTCTAGAAAGTTAAGATCTTTGAATATAATGATTGATTACAGTGCTGCGTAACAACAGTAACGCTATTTCCCATGACTTCAGGCGTTCCCCAAGGTAGTGTTATACGCCCTTTGCTATTCCTTACCTATATAAACGATTTGGGAGACAATCTGAGCAGCCGTCTTCGGTTGTTTGCAGATGACGCTGTCGTTTATCGACTAATAAAGTCATCAGAAGATCAAAACAAACTGCAAAACGATTTAGAAAAAATATCTGAATGGTACGAAAAGTGGCAGTTGACCCTAAATAACGAAAAGTGTGAAGTCATCCACATGAGTGCTAAAAGGAACTCTTTAAACTTCGGTTACACGATAAATCAGTCTAATCTAAAAGCCGTAAATTCAACTAAATACCTAGTTATTACAATTACGAACAACTTAAATTGGAAAGAACACATAGAAAATGTTGTGGGGAAGGCTAACCAAAGGCTGCGTTTTATTGGCAGGACACTTAGAAAATGTAACAGACCTACTAAGGAGACTGCCTACACTACGCTTGTCCGTCCTCTTTTAGAATACTGCTATGCGGTGTGGGATCATTACCAGATAGGACTGACGGAGTACATCGAAAAAGTTCAAAGAAAAGCAGCACGCTTTGTATTATCGCGAAATATGGGAGAGAGAGTCACAGAAATGATGCAGGATTTGGGCTGGAAATCATTAAAAGAAAGGCGTTTTTCGTTGCGACGAAATCTTCTCACGGAATTCCGATCACCAACTTTCTCCTCCGAATGCGAAAATATTTTGTTGACACCGACCTACATAGGGAGAAACTATCACCACGATAAAATAAGGGAAATCAGAGCTCGTACGGAAAGATGTAGGTGTTCATTATTTCCGCGCGCTATACGAGATTGGAATAATAGAGAATGTGGTTCAAATGGCTCTGAGCACTATGGGACTCAACTGCTGAGGTCATTAGTCCCCTAGAACTTAGAACTAGTTAAACCTAACTAACCTAAGGACATCACAAACATCCATGCCCGAGGCAGGACTCGAACCTGCGACCGTAGCGGTCTTGCGGTTCCAGACTGCAGCGCCTTTAACCGCACGGCCACTTCGGCCGGCCTAGCGAATGTGAAGGTAGTTCGATGAGCTCTCTGCCAGGCACTTAAATGTGATTTGCAGAGTATCCATATAGATGTAGATGTAGATGATAACAGCCACAAGATGAAATATGGGCAGCCTAAAGTTAGAAATATTTAAATCCATATGCAGTTAAACTGGAGCGTACCCAATATCTATACTGAGGAAGGAGCGGAAGAGATTTACACTGACGGAAAAAAAAATCGTGACACCAAAAAACAGAGTAATGAAATTTCGGGAATACGTTTGTCTAGGTGACTTATTTAAGTGATTAATATGGCAAGATCACACTTTAATTTAAGCGCGAGATAAGTCATTCAAATGTGAAATGCTGGTAAAGTAATAACCGATGTAACAACCAGAACGTTGTATGCAAACATGTAAACGTGCCGTGCATGCATTGTGTCGTACAGGTGCCGGATGTCAGTTTGCTAGATGGAGTTCCACGCTGTTTCACTTGTTCGGTCAATACACGGACAGTTAATGCTGGTTGTGATGACGCTGGACTTATCGTCCGATGGTGTCCCATATGTGCAGACATATGTGGTCATCGTGCAGGCCAAGGCAATATGCCGACACTGTGTAGAGCATATTGCGCTACAATAGCGGCATGTGAGCGAGCGTTATCCTGTTGGAAAATACTCTCTGGAATGCTGTTCATTGTTGTTGTTGTTGTGGTCTTCAGTCCTGAGACTGGTTTGATGCAGCTCTCGATGCTACTCTATCCTGTGCAAGCTTCTTCATCTCCCAGTACCTACTGCAACCTACATCCTTCTTAAACTGCTTAGTGTATTCATCTCTTGGTCTCCCTCTACGATTTTTACCCTCCACGCTGCCTTCCAATACTAAATTGGTGATCCCTTGATGCCTTAGAACATGTCCTACCAACCGATCCCTTCTTCTGGTCAAGTTGTCCACAAACCCCTCCCCGATTCTATTCAATACCTCCTCATTAGTTATGTGATCTACCCATCTAATCTTCAGCACTCTTCTGTAGCACCACATTTCGAAAGCTTCTATTCACTTCTTGTCTAAACTAAGAAACGACTTCCTGACACCTAAATCTATACTCGATGTTAACAAATTTCTCTTCTTCAGAAATGCTTGCCTTGCCATTGCACAGTTTACATTTTATATCATCTGTACTTCGACCATCATCAGTTATTTTGCTCCCCAAATAGCAAAACTCCCTTACTACTTTAAGTGTCTCGTTTCCTAATCTAATTCCCTCAGCATCACCCGACTTAATTCGACTACATTCCATTATCCTCATTTTGCTTTTGTTGATGTTCATCCTATATGCTCCTTTCAAGACAATGTCCATTCCGTTCAACTGCTCTTCCAAGTCCTTTGCTGCCTCTGACAGAATTATAATGTCATCGGCGAACCTCAAAATTTTTATTTCTTCTCCCTGGATTTTAATACCTACTCCGAAATTTTCTTTTGTTTCCTTTAATGCTTGCTCAATATACAGATTGAATAACATCGGGGAGAGGCTACAACCCTGTCTCACTCCCTTCCCAACCACTGCCTCCCTCTCATGTCCCTGAAGCCACCTGATTTCTGTACAAATTGTAAATATCCTTTCGCTCCCTGTACTTTACCCCTGCAACCTTCAGAATTTGAAAGAGAGTATTCCAGTCAACACTGTCAAAAGCTTTCTCTAAGTCTACAAACGCTAGAAACGTAGGTTTGCCTTTCCTTTGCTGTTCATTAATGGTAGCAAAACAGCTCGAGGAAATTCGTAGTCGAGGTGCGTGGGATAGCCACGAGAGAGCTCCTACTGTTATACGAAATCCCACCACGCGCCATGACTCTAGGTATAGGTCCAGTCTGTCCAGCACACAGGTTGATTCCAGGCCCCTCAATGGGCCTCCTGCTAACCAACACACGGTCATCACTGGCACCAAGGCAGAATCAGAAAACACAACAGACCTCAACCCTCCCTTCAATGAGCTCTCGCTTGACACCACTGAAGTCGCAAATGGCGGTGGTTTGGGATCAGTGGATGCATGTTACAGGGCGTCTGGATCGGAGCTGTCTTTTAAGCATCCAACTTGTAACAGTTCGTTATGTCACTGTGGTGCGAGCTGCTGCTGAAATTGCTGCTGCAGATGCAATACACTGTGCCAGAGCCATACGCTGAACACGTTGGTCTTCCCTCTCGGTAGTGCCAAGTGCCCGTCCGGAGTCCGGTCTTCTTGCGACCGTACATTCTCGTGACCACAGCTGCCAGCAGTCATTTGCAGTGGCTGCACTCCTGCCAAGTGTTTCTACAGTATCGCAGAGGGAACATCCAGCTTCTCGTAGCCCTATTACACGACCTCTTTCAAAATCAGTGAGGTGCTGGTAAAGGTGTCTATGTCGCTTAAAGGCATTCTTGACTGACATTAACTCCCACGTCCAATCTCAAAGGTAACTTGCACTCACGACCGTTACATCCTGTATTTTGTAGCAAACTTCATTGGTATTCTCATAGTGGCGCGACTCATTCTTACGCGACTAATGCGAAGTTTCAATAGACGTCATCTTTCAGTTATTGGAACATGCCTACCAACTTCGCTCACGTCGCACAACTCCTTCCTGGTGTTGCGATTTTTTTCATCAGTGTAAAGTTTTTTCATGATTAAAACATCCGCTGCAGTTGTACAGTTACTCACTGACTGAAGGTTTCAGGGACTCTGCCTTATCTTCAGGTGTACCCAAATGTTTTCAATCTGATGAGCCATGTACGACAGATGTGCTGCGTTAGCTTTCACGGACGCTTCGACTTACTATTTATAGATACACTCCCTGAGACCTAGTAGTTTACAGACTTCAGTCGATAAACTCGAAATTTAGCGCGAACGCCATGCTTCGTCCCACGCTTCGGTGTGGGTAGGCACATATTTTTCCAAGCTAGTTTCCTGTGTCTAACGTTCTGTTTTATCTTATTGTTCTGAGTCTTTTCTTGACACCCATCTCAATCTGTTACTGAGCGGGCGCTGAAGACCTTGCCGTCGTGCGCCCTTAAAACCCTCTCCATCCATCCATCCATCTAAAAGTTGCCACAACAAAACTCTGTCTCAAAATCTGGCAGAAAATCCAAAGAGACTCTGGTCATATGTAAAGTACACCAGCGGCAAGACGCAGTCAGTACCTTCAGGGTGCAATAACAATGGTTATGTCACTGATGACAGTGCCACTAAATCAGCGTAAATAAATACGGTTTTTCGAAACTCTTTCATCAAAGAGGACAAGTAGATGTTCCAGAATTCTAATCTACAACGACTGACAACCTCGTAGATTTCCTCAGTGTAGTGAGGCGGCTTAGATCACTTAATAAAGGCATGATTTCCGGTCCAGATTGCATACAACTCAGGTTCCTTTCAAAGTATGCTGACACAATAGCTCCATACCTAACAAAGATTACAACCGATCGCTCATCGAAAGATCTGTACCTGAGGAATGTAAAGTTGCCCAAGTCACACCAGTATCCAAGAAAGGAAACAGGAGCAATCCGCTGAGTTACTAACCCATATCACAACGTCGATTTGCGGTAGGGTTTTGGAGCATATTCTGTGTTACAACATAATGAATTATCTCGAAGAAAAAGATGTATTGGCAAATAGTCACCACGGATTCAGGAAAAATCGTTCTTGCGAAATACAAATACCTCTCTATTCTAAGTCCGCAGCTCGTGGTCGTGCGGTAGCGTTCTCGCTTCCCGCGCCGGGGTTCCCGGGTTCGATTCCCGGTGGAGTCAGGGATTTTCTCTGCCTCGTGATGACTGGGTGTTGTATGCTGTCCTTAGGTTAGTTAGGTTTAAGTAGTTCTAAGTTCTAGGGGACTGATGACCATAGATGTTAAGTCCCATAGTGCTCAGAGCCATTTTTTCTATGTTCTAACGAAGTAAAGAGGCTATTGACAGGGGTTGTCATATTGATTCGGTATTTTTAGATTTCCAGAAGGCTTGCGACACCGCTACGGTCGCAGGTTCGAATCCTGCCTCGGGCATGGATGTGTGTGATATCCTTAGGTTAGTTAGGTTTAAGTAGTTCTAAGGGGGACTGATGACCTCGGAAGTTAAGTCCCATAGTGCTCAGAGCCATTTGAATCATTTTAATCAAATTGCATGCCAATGGAGTATCGTCTCACCTGTGCGACTGGATTCGTGAGTTCCTGTCAGGTAGGATACATTTCGTAGTAATTGACGGAAAGTCATCGAGTAAAACAGAAGTAATGTCCGGTGTTCCCCAAGGAAGTGTTATAGGCCCTCTATTGTTCCTGATCTATATTAACGACATACGAGGCTATCTAAGGAGCCCTCTTAGATTTTTTGCAGATGATGCTGTCATTTACCGTCTTATGAAGTTATCAGATGATCAAAACCAACTGCAAAATGATTTAGACACGATGTCTCTATGGTGAAAAAACTGGCAATTGACTCTAAATAACGAAAAGTGCGAAGTTCTCCACACGAGTACTAAAAGAAATCCGCTAAATTTCGGTTACACGATAAATCACACAAATCTAAAGGCTGTAAATTCAACTAAATACTTAGAGATAACAAGTACGAATAACTTCAATTGGAACGATCACATAGATAATGTTGTGGGTAAAGCAAACCAAAGACTGCAATTTATTGGTAGAACACTTATAAAATGCAACAGATCGACTGGAGACTGCCTAAACCACGCTCGTCGGCCCACTTCTGGAGTAATGTTGTGCTTTGCGAGATCTGCATCGGATGGGACTGACGGAGGATGTCGAAAAGGTCCAAAGAAGGGCAGATCGTTTTGTATTATCGCGAAACATGGGAGAGAGTCTAACGAACATGATGCGTGAATTAGGGTGGCAGTCATTAAAACAAAGGCGTTTTTCGTTGCGGGAGAATCTTGTCGTGAAATTTCATCACCAACTTTCTCAAAATGGCTCTAAGCACTATGGGACTTAACATCTCAGGTCATCAGTCCCCTAGACTTAGAACTACTTAAACCCAACCTAAGGACATCACACACATCCACGCCTGAGGCCAGGATTCGAACCTGCGACTGTAGCAGCAGCGTGGTTCCGGACGGAAGCGCCTAGAACCGCTCGGCCACAACGGCCGGCACCACCTTTCTCCTCCGAATCCGAAAATATTCTGTTGGCTCCCACCTACTTAGCGAGAAATGATCGCCATGATAAAATAAGAGAAATCAGAGCTCTCACGGAAAGATTTAAGGGGAGTACGTATGGTGAAATTGGTCAAAGAGTGACTTTTCTGATTATTATCTCTTAGTAATATTTGATCTCTCCTGAATAATTTGATGCGTCATTTGTCGATTAATTCCAATTGGAAATATACTTTTTATCATTTCAAAGTTAATAGTGCAAGTGTGAAAGCATAATGCTGATTATAGACCTGGCTATTTCTAGGAGCTGGCATGTTTAAACTTGATTTCCCAGAAGGCATTTTTTAAAATATTTGATCCATCATCTCAGGAATTATTACGGATATATATGTCTTATTTTACACTATGTTACCTCTTAGTTTACCGCACCTGCTGAACCAGCAAAACATTTCTACTTGTAAAGGTTTTTACTTAGAGAAAGAACAGGGGACATTTTTTTAAAAAAATTTGAACATAATTTTTGAAAAATCATAACTAGCCAGTTATTTGTCTGTATATTCTGATCCTGGTTCAGCAATCAGATAAGGAGTGAAACTATACTTCCTAAAAAATTCAGATCTCTATCTCTCAAAGGATTTGAGATAATGGGTCATAAATATTGCAAATTTAACACTGTAGGTATAGGACGTACGTACTCCCCTCCAGTGCTCGTTTTCCCGCGTGCTTTTAAAGAGTGGAACCGTAGAGAAATAGCTTGGAGCTGGTTCGATGAACCCTCTGCCACGCACTTAATTGTGAATTGTAATCACGTAGATGTAGGTAAACGACTTTACAACTGTAGTGGATGTATTAATCATGAACATTACACATAGTAGTTGTGCATGTTCTACCAATACAAATATGCCATTTTAGTTCTTCTTAGAAAATCAGACTGAAAACTATTGAAAAAAGCAGAGACTATTAGTCACCAAATATACTAATGCTACCACTTTGTTACTGGTAACTACTACTTACGATGCACTTAACTGAGACGGAATACTTTTGTATGAGATTGGTACGTAACATTCAGACATATGAGAATATTTTATGCACACACATATTTAATAGTTTTTTGCATTGTCTGACAACACGAAAAAAAACACCGCAAACTGAAGGTACAACATCCCTGAAATCTTTAATAACCCATAGGCATTTTCTATTACAAGAACAATAGCGGCGAACGGCGAAATGGTTTAGAAATTTCCCGGCAAATAACTACGATATGTCTATTTGTGTGGCGGAGCGTGATGCGACTTCGGTCTGGGAAGAGCACGTTTTTCTTTGTTTTTTTTTGGGGGGGGGAGGTGGCGGCGGGGGGTGGAATTGGAGCAGGTAAGTGGTATTCGTCCCGCACCGCTCGTTCGGTATGCGCTTGTTGCTAAATAATATATATGCAGGAGAAGATTCACTTACATAATGGAAAAAGCTATAGTTATTCCAATTTTTTTAAAAAAAGGAAGTCTGAAAGTCTATGAAAATAACAGACGTAGCTTTTTGAACAGAATAAGTTTGACACACAAAACTCACAACGAAAATGGTAGGTAAAGAACAAAATGGTTTTCGAAGAGAGGTATGCTTTACTCTAAAAGCTTTAAGTAAAAAGCATAAAGAATTTATTAAAGAAACACTGATCGTGAATATCTATTATAAGAAAACATTGATCGCGAAGACAGATAAGGACTTACTGAAATTTTAGGACCTGGCGAAACGTCTAATCATTTTATATACTCTGTTTATAAATTATTCGGAAAAAATATGATCTGAATGAAATGAGCAGAATTTACTAAATTGAATTGAATTAATTTTGGAGCATGGTTAAGTTCCATGATCATTACATCTGTTTGACATTCATATCAATTCTGTTGTGAGAGAATGGAAATTAACAATTTATATCAACACTCAAGTTTACGGTATAGATACCATACGACAGGCAGGTTCGCTTTACTGTTACTAAAGATGCAATACTCTACTCACCATTTAAATATTTCAGCAAAAAATGAATAAAATATGATAAATCTTAAACATAGAAAACTAAAGCAATAGCATTCAATGGCAAATGCTGAATATAAAATTTGATAACAGAGGAAATTAATTATTTTAAACAATTACGCAACCAACTGTCTTATAACAATACTCAAATATACAACATAAATTCATAACTACAATAGAACACCAAGAATCATCAGTCAACTTTTCAAAAACAATAAAATCCAAAATTAAAGAAGCTTAGCATATCAATTTTAATAAGAGTAACCATCTGGGTTTGCATGGACCATATGAAATCAATAAAGATAATGCTGAAATGAAATTTCTGAGGGAAACTCCTGGCTATAAACTTTTAAACACAATGAAATCATAACCAGTAAGTTTGACATAACAACTATAACACATGTCCTTCAGGAATAGAGACAAAAGTAGTTGCAGCTAATTATACCGTCACGATAAATTCTACATTGCGTACCCATACAGTATATCAACATACGTGAAATGGAAGGACACCACAGCAGGCCACTACGCCACATACTTCAAAGAATGGTGCTGTTTATAGGATGAAACACGAAGAGAGAGCCAAACTTAACGAGAATTGCTTTCCTATGAGTGGAGAGGCGTTATTAGCGGGTTCTGCAGCTAAGTTCCTCTACTACACACTGCTTTGAGTCTGCTGACCAGTCGTCGTCTGTGTGGCAGTATCAGTTCCGTTAAAGTGTTTGCATTTTTTTTCAAACGTTGTTTCACGTGACGGGAGATTTTGCAGTAGAGGACGTGACAGTTTAACACGCTAAACTCAAGTTCTGTTTTTTGTTCTCTCCCTCGTCAGATGTACGACTGGGAACCTTTTTCTTCATTACCACGAACAAAGAAAGTAAAACAGGCGAGAACCAAAATGAAAACAATGATGGTTGTTTTAGCTTGAAAAGCAAGAGTTCGAAACGATCATCTGCTAAAATTAGCGTACGTGGTATTGCAAAGCAAGCAGTGTACACTATTACAATCAAGGTCTGCCTTCTTCACCATGACAATGCTTCAGGTCACATGACGCTGCATATCAGGTGTCGTTTGGCAGCAAACAAAATGAGGCTTCATCCACACTCATCAGATCAAGAGCATTGCGAAGTTCTCCTGTTCTCCAGAACGTAAAGGGATCTACAAGGCAGGCGTTTTCAGGTGAAACAAACGTCACTGAATGTTCTACGCAATAAAACTTCCGACGACTTTAAAAACTGTTTCCACCAATCAGTAAAACTGCAGAACAAGTGCATTTTTTTGAGTTGGTGCATAATTCACAGCTTTTCCCTTAATTTTAAGAAACACAATAGACACACATAACAGAGTCTTTAGTCATCAGTAACACTTGTGTATCCTCCTGCATTATTTACAACAGTCTGCCAACGCTGGGGTAACTTTTCTATTTCGCGAGTGTAGAAATCATGTGGTTTGGGGCGAAGAATTCGTCGAGCCATATTCGGAACGCATTTTCACCCGGAAATGGAGTTCCTTGAAGGTTGTTCAATAGGGAGCGGAAAAGGTGAAATCTGAGAGCGCAAGATCGGGTGAATAAGGTGGGTACGGAGAGCCTTCCCAACCCAACTCCAGTGTAGTGTTTTTTTGTTAGTATAGCAGAACGCGGGCGGGCGTTTTCCTGGTCGTTGTTCTTGAATTGCATCTGCAAGATGTCTCATTTGTTGACAATAAATGTCAGTAATAATGGGTACACCTCGTGGAGGCAATTCGTAATACACCACATCATCGCCATTATACCAGAATACAGAATTACAAGTCGCTGAGGAATGAAATAAACAGGAAGCGCAGGGAAGCTAAGATGAAATGGCTGCATGAAAAATGTGAAGAAATCGAAAAAGAAATGATTGTGGGAAGGACTGACTCACTGTGTAGAAATGTCAAAACAACCTTAGGTGAAATTAAAAGCAGGATGGTAACATTAAGAGAGCAGTGCGAATTCCATTGTCAAAGGGAGTGGAGAAAACAGATAGGTGGAAAGAGAGGCCTCCACGAGGGGGAAAGACCTGTCTGATGACGTGATAGAAGAAGAAACAAGAGTCGACATAGAGGAGATAGATGATCCAGCATTAGAATCTGAATTTAAAAGAGCTTTGGAAGACTTAAGATCAAATAAGGCATTATGGGTAGATAACATTCCATTAGAATTTCTAAAGTCATTGATGGAAGTGGCAACAAAACGAGTACTCACACTGGTGTGTAGAATATATGAGTTGGAGATACACTATCAGAGTTCCGGAAAAACATATTCCACCCAGTTTTGAGGGCTGCGAGAGCTGACAAGTGCGAGAATTATAGCACAATCATCTTAACAGCTCATGCATCCAAGTTGCTCTCAAGAACAATACACAGAAGAATAGGAAAGAAAACTGGGGAAATGTTAGATGATGATCAGTTTGGCTTTAGGAAAGGTAAAAGCAAGAGAGAGAGAGAGAGTCAGTTCTGACGTTGTGGCTCATAATGGAAACAAGACTAAAGAAAAATAAGACACATTCAAGGGATTTATCGATTTGGAAGAAGCGTTCGACAATGCCAAGTGTTGCAAGATGTTCGAAATTCTGAGAAAAATAGGGGTAAGCTATAGGGAAACACGGGTAATATACAATATATGCAAGGGGCAAGAGGGAACAACAAGAGTGAAATACCAAGAACGAAGTGCTCAGATTAAAAAGGGTGTAAGACAGGGACGCAGTCCATCACCCCTACTGTTCAATCTCCTCCACTCTTCATCGAAGAAGCAATGGCGCAAATAAAAGAAAGGTTCAAGGGTGAGATTAAAATTCAAGGTGAAACGATATCAATTATAAGATTCGCTGATGACATTCCTCAGTGGAAGTGAAGAAGAATTACAGGATCTGCTGAATGGAATGAACAGTCTAATGTGTACAGAATATGGATTGAGAGTAAATCGAAGGAAGACGAAAGTAATGAGATGTAGCACAAATGAGAACAACGAGAAACTTAACATCTGGATTGGTGATCATGAAGTAGACGAAGTTATGGAAGTCTCCTACCTATGTTGCAAAATAACCCACGACGGACGAAGCATGGAGGACATTAAAAGCCGACTAACATTAGCAAAAAGGGCGTTCCTGGCCAGGAGAAGTTTTCTAGGCCTTAAATTTGAGGAATATATTTCTGAGAATGTACGTTTCAAGCACGGTGTTGTATGGTACTGAAACATGGACTTTGGGAAAACCGAAACAGAAGAGAATCGAAGCATTTGAGATGTGGTGCCACAGAAGAATGTTGAGTTAGGTGGACTGATAAGATAAGGAATGAAGAGGTTCTCCACAGAATCGGCGAGGAAATAAACATATGGAAAACACTGACAAGAAGAAGGGATAGGGTGGTAGGACATCTATTAAGACATCGCGGAATAACTTCTATGGTACTAGAGGGAGCTGTAAACGGTAAAACTGTAGAGGAAGACAGAGAAGCCGACCGGGGTGGTCGAGCGGTTCTAGGCGCTTCAGTCTGGATCTGCGTCACTGCTACTGTCACAGGTTCGAATCCTGCTTTGGGCATGGATGTGTGTGATGTCCTTAGGTTAGTTAGGTTTAAGTAGTTCTAAGTTCTAGGGGACTGATGACCTCCGATGTGAAGTCCCATTGTGGTCAGAGCCATTTGAAGACAGAGATTGGAATACATCCAACAAATAACTGAGGACGTAGATTAAGTCGAGATTGTTCTATAATGGTCTCGAGGTTTCACGAATATTCTCGAATGTTAATTGTTGTAAAATATTCTAGAATGCTGTAGAACGCAACATGGAAACGGCCCATATCGCACTGATCCGCACTCCGACAAAATCATGTTAACCGATGAGTTTCCCAACGTAATAAAGTGAGATAACGAACTCACTGAAAAGTGTATCCGCCTGTAGATACTCGTATAGTATGACTACGAAGCTCAAGAGCAAGCATTCCAATGGTAGTTAGTGAATTTAAAAGAATCGTGTATCTTGCACGAAGTACTGTCTGTATGTAGCGTGTTCACGTGTTGGACAACCACAAAACTTATTATGTTTATACCCGAAAGCAAAACATCTGTGTAATTTACAACAATATGCATAGAACAAGTCAGATGCTATACAAATGTGCGAAAGACCAAGTGAAGCGGGTCGTTTTGAGCCAGTACTTGATAAAGGCAGAATTCAATAAGTAACTTTCACTTGACTATTAAGAAAGTGGTACTGTATGTAACGATTCTGTGCTATGCACATATTAAAGCTACAACCCTGAGCTATACCCTGAACTTCATAGAGGCGGACGGCCTACTGATAACTTACGTCGTTGAGCTCTGTTGCCGCTGTAATTCAAAGGCGTCTTGAAGCTCTTCATCATTTTCTTCGTGTAGGGGAGGAGGTGGCTATCTTTGGGAACCTAAAAAAATCTATAGGCTACTGAAGAGGGTCAAACTACTCCATCTGAAACTTACCAAGAGTTCGTGAATTTTGATAACAGTAGATGAACAAGCGTTGTCGTGCACCAGGACCATTCAGAAACTATAGTAAGTGTACAATGTTGCTTATTATACAGGGTGTTTCAAAAATGACCGGTATATTTGAAACGGCAATGAAAACTAAACGAGCAGCGATAGAAATACACCGTTTGTTGCAATATGCTTGGGACAACAGTACATTTTCAGGCGGACAAACTTTCGAAATTACAGTAGTTACAATTTTCAACAACAGATGGCGCTGCAAGTGATGTGAACGATATAGAAGACAACGCAGTCTGTGGGTGCGCCATTCTGTACATCGTCTTTCTGCTGTAAGCGTGTGCTGTTCACAACGTGCAAGTGTGCTGTAGACAACATGGTTTATTCCTTAGAACAGAGGATTTTTCTGGTGTTGGAATTCCACCGCCTAGAACACAGTGTTGTTGCAACACGACGAAGTTTTCAACGGAGGTTTAATGTAACCAAAGGACCGGAAAGCGGTACAATAAAGGATCTGTTTGAAAAATTTCAACGGACTGGGAACGTGACGGATGAACGTGCTGGAAAGGTAGGGCGACCGCGTACGGCAACCACAGAGGGCAACGCGCAGCTAGTGCAGCAGGTGATCCAACAGCGGCCTCGGGTTTCCGTTCGCCGTGTTGCAGCTGCGGTCCAAATGACGCCAACGTCCACGTATCGTCTCATGCGCCAGAGTTTACACCTCTATCCATACAAAATTCAAACGCGGCAACTCCTCAGCGCCGCTACCATTGCTGCACGAGAGACATTCGCTAACGATATAGTGCACAGGATTGATGACGGCGATATGCATGTGGGCAGCATTTGGTTTACTGATGAAGCTTATTTTTACCTGGACGGCTTCGTCAATAAACAGAACTGGCGCATATGGGGAACCGAAAAGCCCCATGTTGCAGTCCCATCGTCCCTGCATCCTCAAAAAGTACTGGTCTGGGCCGCCATTTCTTCCAAAGGAATCATTGGCCCATTTTTCAGATCCGAAACGATTACTGCATCACGCTATCTGCACATTCTTCGTGAATTTGTGGCGGTACAAACTGCCTTAGACGACACTGCGAACACCTCGTGGTTTATGCAAGATGGTACCCGGCCACATCGCACGGCCGACGTCTTTAATTTCCTGAATGAATATTTCGATGATCGTGTGATTGCTTTGGGCTATCCGAAACATACAGGAGGCGGCGTGGATTGGCCTCCCTATTCGCCAGACATGAACCCCTGTGACTTCTTTCTGTGGGGACACTTGAAAGACCAGGTGTACCGCAGGAATCCAGAAACAATTGAACAGCTGAAGCAATACATCTCATCTGCATGTGAAGCCATTCCGCCAGACACATTGTCAAAGGTTTCGGGTAATTTCATTCAGAGACTACGCCATATTTTTGCTACGCATGGTGGATATGTGGAAAATATCGTACTATAGTGTTTCCCAGACCGCAGCGCCATCTGTTGTTGAAAATTGTAACTACTGTAATTTCGAAAGTTTGTCTGCCTGAAAATGTACTGTTGTCCCAAGCATATTGCAACAAACTGTGTATTTCTATCGCTGCTCGTTTAGTTTTTATTGCCGTTTCAAATATACCGGTCATTTTTGAAACACCCTGTAATTACTCCTAATAATGCGCCTTATATACTGGAAGGCTGTCGGTCATTAGGCACCGTTAGAAGCAGAAATCCCGCAGTAAACATGCATTGACAACCATAAAACTCTTCTAAAATATCTCATGTTGGCGTTTTATACTCTCTAAGCACAGCTGCTGGGATTTTACTTCTGGGGTGGCTAACGGCGTAGAAGCTTTAAGCATTTGATAATGTGATAACGTAGCCCCAAAACATGTTGTGCTAAAAATATCACAAATTTTACAACTGTTGGCGTAACATTCTCGGTACCGACACATCAGACAGATGTAAGAGAGCTGCACAACAGATAAGACAGAATTAAATAATTTGTAAAAGGCATGTTGGCCAAAGAAAATAGCTGACAAAGGCGCGATCTATGGAACAAGTGAAAAAAGACAGAGAAGGAGGAGGTAGCACATGTGGAAGCGAATAATCTTATGGAGCCGAAAAAGGAAATGTATTTTAAAATCAGTGGAAGTTCAGCACTACAGCACACGTGCTTTGGGCTTTTATGATTATACGTACAATTATTTTCAGAGATGGAAAAGTGTTACTAAGTAATCATTTGATTGTTTCAGTGGAGAGTAAAACTGTGGGAGGAGGTGAGACTTGATAATAACAGCGTATCATTGTAATTTGCCAAATACTAATTTTGTGGGGATTAATGTTTTCCTATACATTACAGTTTCCACGAAATGTAACGAGCCATCTTCGAACTCATTTATAAGTTTTTAATTACCCTTTTCCTAGCCTTAATTTGATTGGCGTGCTTGTTCAGAGTAGATATGAATTGTCTGAATCTAACTGGAGTGGGACTGCGAAATAGTTTGACATCCAGAATACTCCCGAAGTCATGACAAATAATAGTCTGAAGTAAGGTACCGGAAGAGAATATGATAATCTAGCTTACTAAGTGTTGTCGAGAAATCTTGTTTTACGTTTCTCAGTAATTTTGATTTCAGGCACAGTGATTAAAAGTATTTTTTCTCTGTCACTTTCAATGCATTTCTAGCCAGTTCTCAGATATAGTACTTCGGCACTATTACCCTTAACTATGTGCGTAGTAATTCTTCGCTTCTGGGAGCAACTTAAGGCTGGCAGCACTCCGAAATACAGAGTAGATATGAATTGTCTGAATCTAACTGGGGTGGGACTGCGAAATAGTTTGATATCCAGAATACTCCCGAAGTCATGACAAATAATAGTCTGAAGTAAGGTACCGGAAGAGCGTATTTCTCCGCTTCTGGCAGCACTAGTAAAACGGTCAAGTTATCATGAACCAACAGTACACTGGTGGGCTCTTCTGTCTCGCTGAGTGTCACACAAGGCTGTAGACGTAGGCCCCAGGCAAGGGCGTAGTCACTGAGAGGTCGCAAATAACTATCGAAGAAAGGCAGTTTTAACAGAGAGAACAGAATAAAAATATAAATTTTCTGATTTTTTTTTTTTCAGTTTACAGTGAGTCTTACAGTTATATAATTTACAGATCATTTCGCTTCCCATTGGCGGAAGTGCGGAAATACAAAACAAATGTCATAGTGTTTTGTTTAAATCAACGAAAGACACTGTTTAACCGTGTAAGCCGCATGTTAGGTCTGAGGAAAACTCACCAGTAAGTAGTTATATTTTAGAAAATTAGAAAATTTGTCATGAAAGTGGTTGACACGTGATAAACTTGGTCAAAATATTTATGTATACAACAGTAAAGGAAAACGCATATTTATTTGTGACTCGAAAGAGAAATATTTTATACGTAAAGTTATGTATAACTTCTGCAGGTGTTAAGAATACAATATGTACGGTGCTGACTTACATTCCCTGAAATAAAATCAGCATATCGAAATTTAAATCGTGTCTTTCTCAACGGGACAAAATGAACATATGTAAAAGTAATTGTAATCTTTTGTGATGAGTCAATGTTAAATGACTGAATTTAATATTTCACTGTGGACAAAGGCGTCCATTTTGATGCCACGTTCATTGAAATTCGAAAGACATTCAACATAGTTCTGTCCTGTCATTTATTCACTGGATTTAGGATGCCTAGGAATTTAATTCTTTGCTGAAAATATTACTGCCGGCCACTATGGCCGAGCGGTTCTAGCCGCTTCAGTCTGGAACCGCACTGCTGCTACGGTCGCAGGTTCGAATCCTGCCTCGGGCATGGATGTTTGTGATGTCCTTAGGTTAGTTAGGTTTAAGTAGTTCTAAGTTTAGGGGACTGATGACCTCAGATGTTAAGTCCCATAGAGCTTAGAGCCATTTGACACATTTGAAAATCATACTAAATTTCAAATACATTTGTATTGAGGAACTTCATACTGAAGTCAGTGTTGGCTCCTAACCAAACATTCTTAATTTTCTTGCAAACAGTTCATTTGCAGACTTTTGTTACTTGGCATGTTCTTGCTTCTGATATCGTGTACTTAACCTGTGTCAGTATTTTGTACTAATTTTGGTATGCCCTGTATGTAAATTTTGCGTTTGGTCCCCTCTGGCGCTCTTCTGAGTAAGGCACTCCAATTGGTCACTTGTCACTTGGGCCTAAACAAACTCTGGATAGGCCCTACTCTTCAGCCCCTCTATGTATTACTTCCTTAAGGACTTCAGGATTAGATTGATTACAACACACATGGAGACCCATTACTTGATAGATAAATAGAGCCATGGTAGAGGCATGCGACCATGAATGGCAAAACTTTGAAACATGGAAGTCATGATTGAACAATTCTTTGTAAAGCGTTACTAATTTCAAAGCTTCATCATCAGACAGAAGCTGCAGCATAAAGTGTACAAAGGAGATAATGACAACAAATATGTAGCTTAACATACTAACATAAGTACCAGTATGCATAATAGTGAGTAATATTCAGAATTTTCAGTTAACACCATACATTTAAATCAAACTTTAGTTAAAGGCTCAAGAATGTGAGCTCATAGACTGAATGTAATACAAGATCTTAACTCATAGGGATATTTGACAATGCTATTGTGTATTTGAAGAGGACCAGTGCCAAAGTGACTGTGGCAATTAAGCTATCTCTGGTTCTGTTCTGTGTCATTTATTATATGTTCAAAAATTGTAATATGACTACATTTGATCATATTTGTGTAACATTTTAGCTTGTTATGGTTGGAAATTCATTCTTTCACAATTTATATTTTATTTTTTGGTTACATTGTACTACACCACTGTAATGGTTGCAACTATGTCTTCTGTTTTGATTATTAACCGACTATTTCAGTTAAGTTGTTCATGATGTAATCTTTCAACACAAATTTTATTTATTTATTTATTTAGCCATCCTTGGACATTTAAAAATGTATGGATGTTGTCAGTTCGTGTACATTCATATGTTTATACAGTTTGCTGTTGCATGTAGTTAAACATTGTGACATATAAGTTATTTACAATCCTTATCAAAATGTTACATATAGTTAAATATTGTGAAACAAAAGTTATTTACAATCATTTTGTACTAAGGAATTCACTTATAGTGTAAAAGCAGTGTTCCTGCAAAAACTGTTTAAGATTTTCCTAAAGCAGTACATGTTATCTGTTTCTTTTATTTTCTACGGCAGTTTATTATACAGTTTTCCACCTTCATACAACAAGCTATTTTGAGTCTTATGTTTATTTTTCCTGTCTATGTGAAAACAGTGACTTGTTCTTGTACTATAGTTACGAAAACTGCTATTTGTGCTATAATTTTCTATGTTTTTCTTGATGTACTCTATGGTTTGGAATATAAATTCACAAGGAACAGTTAGAATGTGTAACATTTTGAGAAGTTTTCTGCAGTGGGCCTGCTTACTGCTTTTCATTATAATTCTTACTGCCCTCTTTTTGCATTTTAAATACTGTTTGTAAATTCTGAGCGCTGTTACCCCAGAAAATAATACCACAACTGATAACTGAATGAACATAACTGAAGTATACAGTTCTCAGACATTCATTACTGCATGCGGATACAAGGACTCTAAGTACGTAACATGTTGTGGATATCTTTTTCGAGAGTTTCATAGCATGTTCATTCCACTTCATTTAGCTGTCAATGTGCAAACCTAAGAATTTGGTTGTAGGTACATCATCTATGGAGATGTTATCTAGTTTTAAATTTAAGGGACTCTAAATAACGTCTTTTTTCATTGGCTGATATGTTGTGGGAAATCACTTACATACACCAGAAACCGTACTGGGCCCAGTACACTTCCTTGTGGGACCCCAATATTGATATATTGTGGATCAGATATATGTTTCTCAATGTACAGGGTTATTACAAATGATTGAAGCGATTTCACAGCTCTACAATAACTTTATTATTTGAGATATTTTCACAATGCTTTGTACACACATACAAAAACTCAAAAAGTTTTTTTTTGGCATTCACAAATGTTCGATATGTGCCCCTTTAGTGATTCAGCAGACATCAAGCCGATTATCAAGTTCCTCCCACACTCGGCGCAGCATGTCCCCATCAATGAGTTCGAAAGCATCGTTGATGCGAGCTCGCAGTTCTGGCACATTTCTTGGTAGAGGAGGTTTAAACACTGAATCTTTCACACAACCCCACAGAAAGAAATCGCATGGGGTTAAGTCGGGAGAGCGTGGAGGCCATGACATGAATTGCTGATCATGATCTCCACCACGACCGATCCATCGGTTTTCCAATCTCCTGTTTAAGAAATGCCGAACATCATGATGGAAGTGCGGTGGAGCACCATCCTGTTGAAAGATGAAGTCGGTGCTGTCGGTCTCCAATTGTGGCATGAGCCAATTTTCCAGCATGTCCAGACACACGTGTCCTGTAACGTTTTTTTCGCAGAAGAAAAAGGGGCCGTAAACTTTAAACCGTGAGATTGCACAAAACACGTTAACTTTTGGTGAATTGCGAATTTGCTGCACGAATGCATGGGGATTCTCTACCGCCCAGATTCGCACATTGTGTCTGTTCACTTCACCATTAAGAAAAAATGGTGCTTCATCACTGAAAACAAGTTTCGCACTGAATGCATCCTCTTCTATGAGCTGTTGCAACCGCGCCGAAAATTCAAAGCGTTTGACTTTGTCATCGGGTGTCAGGGCTTGTAACAATTGTAAACGGTAAGGCTTCTGATTTAGCCTTTTCTGTAAGATTTTCCAAACCGTCGGCTGTGGTACGTTTAGCTCCCTGCTTGCTTTATTCGTCGACTTCCGCGGGCTACGCGTGTAACTTGCCCGCACGCGTTCAACCGTTTCTTCGCTCACTGCAGGCCGACCCATTGATTTCCCCTTACAGAGGCATTCAGAAGCTTTAAACTGCGCATACCATCGCCGAATGGAGTTAGCAGTTGGTGGATCTTTGTTGAACTTCGTCCTGAAGTGTCGTTGCACTGTTATGACTGACTGATGTGAGTGCATTTCAAGCACGACATACGCTTTCTCGGCTCCTGTCGCCATTTTGTCTCACTACGCTCTCGAGCGCTCTGGCGGCAGAAACCTGAAGTGCGGCTTCAGCCGAACAAAACTTTATGAGTTTTTCTACGTATCTGTAGTGTGTCGTGACCATATGTCAATGAATGGAGCTACAGTGAATGTATGAAATTGCTTCAATCATTTGTAATAGCCCTGCACTTTGATCCACTGGAGAAATAGGTGGTTCTACTGACTGTACTCTGTTTTCTAGATATGAACGAAACCATTTGAGAACCACTCCCTTTGCTCTTAGTGCCTCTAATTTATGCAACAGCTTCTGGTGGTTAATTGTATCAAATGCCTTAGACAGATCTAGGAAAAGGCGTTACATAGCTGTTCGCATCTAGTGCTTCTAAAACTGTTTTTGTAAATTGTGCTATTACAGATCCTGTACATCTACCAGGCCTGAAACCATGCTGGTCATTGCAGAGGAGGTTGAATTTACTTAGATAGCTCATAAGTCTGTTTTTCATTATTGTTTCTATCACTTTGGAAAGCATGACAATAGGGCTATTGATCCGTAGTTCTCAACATTTTCTGTGTCACCTTTTTTGTGAACTGGTAAAATTTTGGCATGCTTCAGATAGGCAGGGAAGCAACCAGGATTCATTTATGATTTCTGTTAGTGGAGCTTTGATACCGTTTAAGCATTTTTTTCAGCACACACATTGGGATTTCATCTAAACCTGCCGAGTTTTTTTTCTTTAATTGCCTTACAATATTGCATACTTCCTCCTCAGTAGTTGGAAGCAATACCATTGAGTTTGCTATATGCTTCTTTATTGGTTGATTAGCACTTTTTGGAAAATTTTTTGTAACTTCATTGCAATGATGCTAAAGTAGGTATTCACATAGTTTGCTAATTCTTTCGGGTTACTTTTTAAGTTGTTCTTGATTAGTGTGTTTCTACCTCTCTGTTTCACAGTTCCTGTTTCTTGTTTCACTACAGCCCATGTAGCTTTACTTTTATTTTTGGCTAAATTTATGAACCTATCATTGGCTGATTTTCTTGCAGTGTTGAGTACCTTCCTGTAAATCCTTTTGTAGTTTTTGTGGTAGTGCAAAAAAAACTGGATCACTATTGTCCTTTTCAGTGGAGTTTAGGTATTTACAAGTTTGAGCACATTTTCTAATTCCTTTGGTAATCCATTTATTGTTGGTGGGTGTTCTGTGAATTAATGCTTCAAATTTTAATTTAAACTCAGACATAAAATTGGAGAATTTGCTATTCACTTTAGTTTCTATATACACTCCTTCGCAACTTTCAAGTGTTAACTTTAAGGAAAACTCTTGCAAAGCTGATGGAGAGTGGACTCTTTTATAAACATGCAGTTTTGATTCTTTTTTTTTTACACAAGATTTAATTTTATAATCTAACATAGATGGTCAGACAGCCCCAGATTTTTAACAAGTACATGGCGCAATTTCCTCTGCCTACATCTGTAGCTACATGGTCAATGGTAGATGATGAATGTGTTAGATTAGATTAGATTAGATTAATACTAGTTCCATGGATCATGAATACGATATTTTGTGGTGATGTGGAACGAGTCAAATTTTCCAATACATGACATAATTAAGTTAATTTAACAACATAATTAAGTTAATATAACAACTTTTTTATAATTTTTTTGTTTGTTTTTGTTTCTTTTTTTCTTAATTTATATCTAAAAATTCCTCTATGGAGTAGAAGGAGTTGTCATTCAGAAATTCTTTTAATTTCTTCTTAAATACTTGTTGATTATCTGTCAGAGTTTTGATACTATTTGGTAAGTGACCAAAGACTTTAGTGGCAGTATAATTCACCCCTTTCTGTGCCAAAGTTAGATTTAATCTTGAATAGTGAAGATCATCCTTTCTCATACTATTGTAGTTATGCACACTGCTATTACTTTTGAATTGGGTTTGGTTGTTAATAACAAATTTCATAAGAGAATATATATACTGAGAAGTTACTGCGAATATCCCTAGATCCTTAAATAAATGTCTGCAGGATGATCTTGGGTGGACTCCAGCTATTATTCTGATTACACGCTTTTGTGCAATAAATACTTTATTCCTCAGTGATGAATTACCCCAAAATATGATGCCATATGCAAGCAATGAGTGAAATTAGGCGTAATAAGCTAATTTACTAAGATGTTTATCACCAAAATTTGCAACGACCCTTATTGCATAAGTAGCTGAACTCAAAAGTTTCAGCAGATCATCAATGTGTTTCTTCCAATTTAATCTCTCATCAATGGACACACCTAAAAATTTTGAATATTCTACCTTAGCTATATGCTTCTGATTAAGGTCTATATTTATTAATGGCGTCATACCATTTACTGTACCGAACTGTATGTACTGTGTCTTATCAAAATTCAGTGAGAGTCCATTTACAAGGAACCACTTAGTAATTTTCTGAAAGACATTATTGACAATTGAATCAGTTAATTCTTGTTTGTCAGGTGTGATTACTATAGTTGTATCATCAGCAAAGAGAACTAACTTTGTCTCTTCATGAATATAGAATGGGAAGTCATTAATATATAGTAAGAACAACAAAGAACCCAAGACCAACCCTTGTGGAACCCCATTCTTGATAGTTTCCCAGTTTGAGGAATGTGCTGATCTTTGCATATTATGAGAACTGTTTATTTCAACTTTCTGCACTCTTCCAGTTAGGTACGAATTAAACCATTTGTGCACTGTCCCTCTCATGCCACAATACTTGAGCTTGTCTAGCAGAATTTCATGATTTACACAGTCAAAAGCCTTTGAGAGATCACAAAAAATCCCAATGGGTGGTGTTCGGTTATTCAGATCATTCAAAATTTGATTGGTGAAAGCATATATGGCATTTTCTGTTGAAAAACCTTTCTGGAAACCAAAGTGACATTTTGTTAGTACTTCATTTTTACATATATGTGAAGCTACTCTTGAATACATTACTTTCTCAAAAATTTGGGATAAAGCTGTTAGAAGGGAGATTTGACAGTAATTGTTGACATCAGATCTATCTCCTTTTTATGCAAAGGTATAACAACAGCATATTTCAGTCTATCAGGGAAAATGCCCTGTTCCAGAGAGCTATTACACAGGTGGCTGAGAATCTTACTTATCTGTTGAGAACAAGCTTTTAGTATTTTGCTGGAAATGCCATCAATTCCATGTGAGTTTTTGCTTTTAAGCAAGTTTATTATTTTCCTAATTTCAGAGGGAGAAGTGGGTGACATTTCAATTGTACCGATTGCATAGGTATGGCCTCTTCCATTAACAGCCTAGCATCTTCTAATGAACACCTGGATCCTACTATATCCACAACATTTAGAAAATGATTATTAAAAATATTTTCAACTTCTGACTTTTTGTTCGTAAAGTTTTCATTCAATTTGATGGTAATACTGTCTTCCTGTGCTCTTGGTTGACCTGTTTCCCTTTTAATAATATTCCAAATTGTTTTAATTTTATTATCAGAGTTGCTGATTTCAGACATGATACACATACTTCTGGATTTTTGATAACTTTTTTTAATATAGCACAGTAGTTTTTATAATGTTTGATAGTTTCTGGGTCACTACTCTTTCTTGCTGTCAGATACATTTGCCTTTTCCGGTTACAAGATATTTTTATACCCTTAGTAAGCCATGGTTTGTTATATGGTTTCTTATGAGTATATTTAACTATTTTCTTGGGGAAGCAGTTTTCAAATGCATTTACAAAAGTGTCATGAAATAAATTATATTTTAAATTGGCATCAGGTTCACAGTACACCTCATGCTAATCTAACTTCTCTAGGCTTTCCCTGAAATTTGCAATTGTTAAATCGTTGACTGAATGTACTACTTTGGAGGACTGTTTAGTACTGCTGAATGGAGCTATGTCATATATTGTAACTAGCTGTGCACCATGATCAGAAAGACCATTCTCAACAGGCTGAGCATTTATCTGGTTAAACTTATCTTGGTCTATAAAGAAGTTATCTATCAGTGAGCTGCTATCCTTTACCACCCGAGTACGAAAATCAATAACGGGTGTCAAATTGAAAGAACCGAGTAATACTTCAAGGTCATTTTTCCTATTACCCTCTTTCTGAGAATCTACATTGAAGTCCCCACAAATAATAATTTGCTTCCCCCTGTCTGACAGATAGCACAACAAGGAGTCCAAATTTTTCAGAAATAGATGAAAATTTCCCGATGGGGACCTATATACGGTTACAATTACAGGGTGTCCACAAAAGGACTCCCTGATTTCAAAATTAAATATCTTGAAAACAATAGAGGAATGCAGTAAACGGTATGTTTATTGTGAAAGCTGTAAGATTTTATACAACAGTTTGAAATAATAGTTACAAAAGCTGCTAACAGATGGCGCTGTAATCGCCATATGTAATGCCTAGTATAAATAGTGATCCGAAGCCCAGAGCGATCAGTTCCACTATTGAAATGTGAAAGGAGGTTAGTGTACCGAAGGAAGAGATTAAAACCATGTACTCCATTGAACAACATGCTTTTCTGGTGCTAGAGTACCACAGGTTAGAAGAGAGTCCTACGGCAACAAGGCGAAGTTTTCAAGCACGATTTAATGTTCCAAAAGGACCCAATGCAAAAACCATTCGTATGCTCTTCGCAAAATTTCAACGAACAGGCAGCGTAACTGATGATCTAGTGGGGCATGTTGGCCGCAAGCAAACCGCAGTTACGCCTGAAAATATCGCGACAGTTTCTGGAATTATTCAGCGAAATCCAATGTCATCAGCCCGTAGAATTGCATCTGAGACTGGTTTGAAGCGAAAATACTGAGAAAGAGCCTACACATGTTTCCATTCAAAATTCAAACGCGCCAGGCCATACCCGTACGAGCTGTGCAACAAAGGGTTGCCTTTGCTAATCAGATGCTCACAATGATTGATAGTGAAGGATTTGATGTTGGCTGCATCTGGTTTACAGATGAAGCACACTTCCACCTGAATGGATATGTGAATAAGCAGAACTGGCGATTTTGAGGTTCCGAAAAGCCATATTGGTGTGAAGCAAAACCCCTGTATTCTCTTAAAGTTACTGTGTGGGCTGCAGTATGCAGCGGAGGCATTATTGGCCCTTTTTTCATTCAAGAAACGGTCACTGGTGCACGTTACATCACATTTTTGGAACAATTTGTCGCCACACAGCAAGCGTTAGAGGATCGACCAGGTACTGAATGGTTTATGCAAGATGGAGCCCGACCACATCGGACCGAACAAGTGCTTTCTTGAGGAATACTTCGGGAATCGAGTCATTGCTTTGGAATAGCCCAAATTTACTGGTGCAGGCATGGATTGGCCTCCATATTCGCCGGATTTGACTCCGTGTGCCTTTTTTTTGTGGGGCACAGTGAAAGACATGGTCTACCCGAAGCATCCCGCCATGCTGGACGAGCTTGAATCAGCGATCTCTGTGGCATGTGAAGCCATTTCAGTTGAGACACTACGAAATGTGATGGCGAATTTCATTCTTCGTTTGCGCCACCTCTGTTGTGCCAATGGTGAACATTTTGAAAACATTCTGATGTGATTGTTTGCAAAGATTGTTTTCATATGATTATTTCACTTATGTATGCTGATATGAGCTGTACAGCTTTCACAATAAACATACCGTTTACTGCATTCCTCTGTTGATCTTTGTTTTCGAGATATTTAATTTTGAAATCAGGGAGCCCTTTTCTGGACACCCTGTATAAATGTGCCTTTATTTAATTTAAGCTCACATGCATATGCTTCTGTATGTTTCTCTACACAAAACTTTTTTGTTTCTCTACTTTTTGCACAATGATAACTTTTGACATATATGGCAACTCCTCCTTTCTCCATATTTTCTCTAATTACATGTGCAGAGAGCTTATATCCACTTACATTTATATTATTCATATCAGTAACAATGTGATGCTCAGACAGGCATAGTGTATGTGTTTCATCCTCAGCTTCTAAATCTTCTAAACAAACCAGAAGCTCATCTATTTTATTCTTTAAACTCCCAATATTTTGATGAAATATACTTACATTATTTTTAATTATACTTTTATGAGAACCTTTCCTTATTCTAACATTTGCAGTACTCTCCTGTCTGAGTTTCTCATTGTGCTTAGGCCTAGTTCCTATACCAGTGGTCACATGGTGTTCAGAGAGGCAGATTATGTCAACTGGGTTGGGTGGCTTTAATTCATCAATGCAATTACCTAGGACTGAGATACAACTTGATGGAGATAAAATTTCTGGTGATTGGTGAAAATTTATAATTGACAGCTGGTGAGATACAACTTGGTGGAGATAAAATTTCTGGTGATTGGTGAAAATTTATAATTGACAGCTGTGATTGGTGATCCAATGTGCTAGAATTGTGCTGTTTAATTTCTTTCCTAAACAGAAGATTTGTTTCAATCCTGACCTCTCGTAGAACTTGACATCTTTCTGTCTTACCTACCCAAAAAAAGGTGCTGCTCCAACACCTGTAACCACTGGTATTTTACCATTCATGGCAGCGCCTTCCCCCCTTAAATTTCCTGCTATTACCCCAGCCAGTTTACCCTTCCCTTTCCTGTTGAGATGTAGGCTGTGCCTGGTATAGTCCCACCTACTGAGAGGTTATTCGTGTTGCACAGTTGACTAGTGATGACATGCGAAAACTACGTAGGATATTCATAAATGTGTTACTGGTGTCATCTGTTTATATAGTTAGTTTCTTGGTCATATTTATACCAACTATGTCTATTGCTGACACATCAGAGTCTTTGTCTACACTTAGCACGATAATATCATTCCTGACTTTAAATTCAATACTGTTCTTAACATAAATAAATGATGCTCCAGCTTTCATTGCGTTTCTGCAATAAGAACATTCTTGGACATATGAGGGTAAATTGGTATAAATGATTTCACTTTCTTTACACCAGTGCTCTGTAATATAGATAACAGTGCTGTCAGATTTGTAACTTGACTTCCAGCTGTTGCACTTTGTTTTTTACACACATAATATTTTGGTGGAGTACTGTTAGACATTTAATATTACTTATATTGGTGGCTTCTTTTTCATCATCTCTGCAATTAAAAAATCCTTCAGGTGCGAAGGAGGTATCCTTTTCTGTCTACTTGCTGCCCCGTGGATGGTTGTTTCCATGTCTGCTGCTGCTCCTGCTATTGCTGGGACTTCTTCTCTTACTGTTGTCTGTGATGTTGCTGTTGATAGTGATGCTGTTGTTGGCGTTTCTGCTCTGATTATTGTTTGTACTGCTGCCTTTTGTGTAACTACTGCTGGTTGTCTTTGTTCTGATGTTTTTTTGTTGTTGCTGGTATCATCTGTGATCGCGACCATGACTGTCTGAGTAAACAGCTAACTTGAATTTCCTAAGATACATATTTCTGCCATTACTGCCTTTTGGGGCAATGCTATTGCTATATTTTTGTATATCAGCAGTGTCTGTTAGATGGCAATCAGTATCATTGAAGTCTTTTCTTGTTTGCCTTTCCACCGTCTATAATGGCGAAATTGTTCTGTAGTTTTTTAGGCCTAGGCCTGCTGTAAATACTTTCTGATTCACAGCTTTTGTTTTCAAGAGGATTCCTCAGTACTTGCTTTAAATTCTCCAGAAATTCTATGTATTTTCTAGTTGCATTTATATCACAATAAAGCTCATGTAACACATTTAGTTCGATTCTGGCACTCCACTTTTCCGTTGCTACTTGGAGACCGTTACACAGTTGACCACAATCGCACAGGATTCTATCAGAGTTTAATTTCACAAAACAACTTGTGTGGTACCACTTATGTGTTAGTGAGCATGCTCTAATACACTGTAATATCACATGAACGGCACTTTGCTGATGATAATAACTCAACATTTATGGAGCAATTTACCATAGTTTGTATACATGCCACCATTTTTACACAGAGGCATGCCATGTAAATTTTATCTAATACCATTATGAGTTTCTTCTTTATATAAGTAGCATAACTGTATTTCGTCAAGTTGTCCATGGTGTTCCAACTTGTTCTTCCTCCTTATGTGCAGTTTCTTTGTATTACTTTTTGATTACATTTCTATGGTCAATGCTGGTGCCACCTACCAGCCTTCACTTGCTTCTTAGATATCTTGATCAGCACTGTCAGTTTGACACTGGTTCTCTTCGAATAGACAATAGCATTGTCAAATATGCCTATGTAAGATGAGTTTATATTATATACAGTCTATGTGCTCACTTTTGTGAGCCTTTTACTAAAGTTTGAATAATTGAAAATTCTGTGTATGGATCACTAATATGAATAGTTATGTTAGTATGTATAAAGGTGTTAGAAAATTTCTAATCCATGTTCAGAAATGTGCCATTTCTGTGCTACAGCTGTTTGAAAACATATTTGCTTGTTGGGTATGCAACAGGGTAATCATGGTGGGGGAGGGAGTGGGGAGGGGTGGTTACATTGGATCAGCTATGTCATTTGAAATCTGTCCTACCTCTCTGATCTGGGTTGAGCCTCATTCATGTGTCTGTGATTGTCAGAGCAACATAGTTGACTACACGTTTTCAGAATACACCGACATAATCTTTCTGAATGGCGAAGCTCACAGCAATGAAAGAGCTGCCCATTGCCTTTATCTAGAATGTTCTCTGCAAGGTCTGACTCCACCGCATACCTACAGTTAAGCAACGTCATCGAGAAAGGGTACCTTCACTATCACAAGATACTGCACACCTGAATTGGAAGAGGCCATACTGCACCACATTGAAGAGAAACTGCCAATGAGTACATGAGCAGTTTCTTTGGCTATAAGTAATGGAAGTGTAGAACAAGTGATGTTCTGGGTTATGCCTAATCAGTTACTTGTAAAAGTGGTTGTCTTACCAGCACATATTCAAATGGTTGTAGCATGGAAAACATTGGGTTCCAATTAAAAACATTATATACTCACCCCCCTCTACAAATACTAGAAGCTTATAATGGGAATTTCCAAACACACTGTATATTTGTTATCAACAATTACTTAGTACACGTTATCCCACAGCTTCTGCCTGATGATGAAATTTTGAAATGCATAATGGTTAATAAAGAACTGTGCGATCAAGACCTTTCCACATTTCAAAGTTGTGACAGTCATTATTCCTATGCTCCATTTGCTATTGGAAATAAACTCTTAACATGTGGTACTGTGCTAAGTAAACTGGCTGTGCACATCACAGTGGTTTGCAGCATCTGTGTGGGGATGTAGACCAAAGCATTTACATCATAATCACATTATTGTTCATTAACAAGCTACTGGAGACCATAGGTCACTTATACAAAAATATTTAAAAATAATATCACTGTCTCCCATGTGAAAGCATGAGCTTTTTAAAACCTTTGGAAAATATTTGTATATTTTATAAAGACCAAATTGCAGCCTGATTTATCATATATGTTAAACTGTAAGTCTCATATACACTGTCCAGTCAGATTAATGTGACCATATGTCAAAATCCTAAATAACCACCTTGGGCAATGCAGACTTCTTTGAGACATGCAGAAACAGCCACTGAAGTTCTGAAAGATACAGATACGGGTCTGGAGCCATACCGACTCCAATGCTGTGGCCAGCTGGCTAGGTTTTGAGGCTGAGGATCCATGATGTGAAGATGTTCACATAAGTTCTTGATTGGGTTTGGCCGCGTGAGTATGGTAAACTCATCCTGGTGCTCTTCAAAGCATGCACATACGCTGTGAGCTGTGTGACAGGTGCATAATCCTCCCAGTAGATGCACCATCATACTGAGAGAAAACAACTTGCATGTAGGGGCGTACATGACCCCAAGGATAGACGCGTACTTGCGTTGATCCATTGTGCCTTCCAGAATGAAGAGATTAGCTTGGGAATGCCACAAAAACATTTCCCCAACCATAACACTCTCTCCTCTGGCCTGCACCCTTTAGACGATTATTACAAAGCATTAGCTTTAAGACGTTTCACACTGTACATGCCAATGGTCATCTGTATGATGGGATGTAAAATGTGATTCGTCTGAAAAGAAACTCTGTCACACTCAGTGGATGGGTGAAAAATTTGTCACAAATGAACAGCAGTCAGATAGGGTGCATGAACCAGATACCTGCTGCAGAGCCCCATATGCAGCAGTGTTCACTGAATGGTCATTGAGGAGATGTTAGTAGACCTTGGTTCATCTGGGTGGTCAGTTGCTCAACCATTGCATGTCTATTCACCTGAATCATCATTCATCCCTGTTATCTATCTCTGCTGATCGATTATGGATGCAGGACAGCGGCTGGCCCAATATTTAACAAGGAAAATTGCCGCACAGCCATGCAATTTGAGAAGTTATTTGATTTTATTTTCACAACTAGTTTCAACGATTCAATATGCCATCTTCAGGCCCTCTATGCACCTCATCTATAGATACTGAAGCATATCAATATTGGCATACTGGAGTTATCAGTTTCTGGATGTCACAAATTTATGTTTCAAGTGCTTCCTTCGAAGACTTGACATCTCAAACAGCTGTTATGAAGTCTTTGAAGGAAGCACTTGAAATACGAATTCATGACATCCAGAAACTGATGGCTCCAGTGAGCCAATATCGATACATTTGAGTGTCTATACAAGAGGTGTATATGGTATTTGAAGATGGCATATTGAATTGCCGAAACTGGCTGTGAAAATAAAATAAAATAACTTCTCAAATTGCACGGTTGTTTCACAGTTTTCCAGGTTAAAAACCTGTCATTTATGGCTTGTGGTCCACCACAGTTGCCTTAGTGCTGGTTTTGGATAGTGCCATTTTTCCATCCACGGTAGACATTAATCATGGTGGTATGTGAACAGTTTACAACTGTAGCCTTTTCTATTTATAAATGTAGCCCTTGGCCCAAAATGCAATGACCATGCCATTTTAGACATCAGATAAATTCCTCTGTTTTCTATGTACCCTTCACTGCTAGTGCTGCCACCTGATATTTGTAAGTGGTTACTGCATGTTGACATCAAACAGAGGCAGTGGTCACATTAGTATGACTTAACCGTTTAATTTACTGACTCAGTTGATAGATTAGAGGAAGACCAAGATGTATCATCTCCAGCAGAAACGTGTATTGTTCAAAAGAGCCTCTCTTTTCAGCGTGAAATATAGCATGAACTACCAGAGGATCAACAATCTAATATGTGTGAAGTCAAACAACTGTAAAATTATTCTTGAGGCGAAAACTTAAAGATTAAAAATTAGTAAGTACTTATCAGTGGAAATACATGCAACAGCAACTTTCAAAGAAAGTAACAATGTTGGAAAAGATAGATTGTCACTTAATGTAAAGAAGACACATCAAGTTACAGACAAACACAATTAAAAGACACTTGCATAAAGCTTTTGGCCACAGCCTTCATCAGTAAGAGAGAGAGAGAGACACACAATTCACACACACAGGCAAGCACATCTCCTGCAGACACAACAATCAACTCCAACATCTCGGGCCACAATACAACTATCATGTGAGATGCAAGCAGCAAATGTAACCATACTGGACTTGGCAAAGACCTACTCTCCTTCTTCTGATCCCTGCAATGGAAGCACTTTTTTGCCGCCAGTCTCTCCAACCTAAATACCCAAATTCCAACATTAAACCCTGCCTCTTCCTGTTCATATCACCATTTAACTGTGACCCTCCATCCTCCTACCTAACCACCTGCTGGTCGCCTTCCATGAATTCGTTACCTCCAACTTAGCTTCACTGTCCTTCCCCAGGTCCCTTCCTCAGAACATCAACCTTTTAGTAGAAGAAAGAACAGCCATACATTAACTCAGAACAAATCCTGACCTAATCATCCTACTTGCAGACAAATGTTCCACCACTGTCGTTATGAATCACAGTGACTATTGGCAGAAGGCCTTTGCCAGTTTTCTGACTCCTCCACATACAAACTCTGCCACAGTGATCCTTTTACAGAAGTCCAATACAAAGTCCAATCCCTGCTTAAGGCCTTAGGATCTTTCCAGAACATCTCCCCTGAATCCATTTCCCTCCTCACCTCTATGACATCCTGCACACCCGTCTTCTATGTGCTCCCCAAAAACCGCAAACCCAACAATTCTGGATGCCCCATTGTGGCTGGTTATTGTGCCCCTACTGAAAGAATTTCAGCTGTCATTGACCAACACCACCAACCAGTTGCTCGGAATCTAGTCTCCCACATCAAAGACACCAACCACTTCCTTCACCGACTCTCCACCATGCCCACCCCTTTACCTCCTGGATCCTTACTTGTCACTTTTGATGCCACCTCCCTATACACCAACATCCCTCATGTCCATGGTTTTACTGCTACTGAACACTATCTTTCCCAACATCCTTCAGACTCTAAACCAACTGCCTCATTCCTCATACACCTTACTAACTTTATCCTAACCCACAACTACTTCTCATTTGAATGGAAGCTATATCAAAAAATAAAACGCGAAGCTCCAGTCTGTTTCAGGTTCATTGATGATATCTTCATTATCTGGACTCAGGAGCAAGACACCTTACCTTCATTCCTTCCTATTGTCAACACCTTCTTTCCCATCTGCTTCATGTGGTCCTCCTCAACCCAGCATTCCACTTTCTTGGAGGTTGACCTCCTCCTCTCTGATGGCTCAATCTGCTCCTCTGACCACATTCAACCTACCAACCACCAACAGTACATTTTGATGGCTGTCATCCTTTTCACACCAAAAAATCCCTCCCCTACAGCCTGGCCACGTTGGGACAGTATATCTGCAGTGACAAAAACTCACTTGCTCATTATCCTGAGGGTCTCACCAAGGCCTTTGCAGACAGGCACCATCCCCCAGACCTAGTCTGCAAACAGATCTCCAGTGCCATTTCTCCTCACACCCCGATCCTCCCACTATCCTCAAGAACCAGCCATAAAGGCCAGTGCAACCCTTGTTGAACAATATCCTTTGTCAGGGCTTTGATTACCTTTCATCATGCCCTGAAATGTGGTACATCCTGCCCAAGATACTTCCAGCCCTCCTAAAGTGATGTTCCATTGCCCACTCAATGTCCACAACATTCTAGTCCACCCCTATGCCACTCCTAGCCCCAATCGCATGCCACAAGGATCATATCCCTGTGGAAGGACCAGGAACAAAACCTGCCCAATCCACCCACCCAGCACTCCCTACTGCGGTCCTGTCACAGGTTTAACCTACCCCATCAGGGGCTGGGCCACCTGTGAAAGTGGGCATATCATTTACTGGCTCTGCTGCAATCATTGCACAGCTTTTTATATTGGTGTGATTACAAACTAGCTGTCCACCAGGATAAACAGCCACCCCCAAACTGTGGCCAAGAGCAAACTAGACCACCCTGTGGTGCAACATGCAGCTGAACATAACATACTTCATTCCAATGGCCTTTTTCACTACCTGAACCTTCTGGATCCTTCCCTCCACTACCAGGGTTTCTGAACTACCCAGATGGGAGTTATCCTTACAACACAGTCTCTGCTCCTGTAATTATCCTGGCCTCAACCTACAGTAACATACTGTCCCTACACCCTCAACCTAACAGTTTCCACCCCCTCTGTCCTATGATCACTTCCTCATTCTTATCTCCCACCTCGTTCATTGGCAGGCCTCTGCCAATGTATCCTCCCCCCTTTCTGTGCTCCTCTCCTTTTTTCCCAACCTTTCTGCCCCACAGCCTCCTGACACAGCACTTGTTGGCAGTCTAGACCCACACACACCACCAGACAGCGTTCGTCTCAGTCCCCACCTGTATACTACTACCCATTCCTCTTACCTGCCCCCTCCACACTGCTGCTTGCATCCCAAGTGATAGATGTATTCCGGCCCGAGATGCTAGAGTTGGCAGTCATGTGTGCTTGAGGTGTACTTGCTTGTGTGTGTGTGTGTGTGTGTGTGTGTGTGTGTGTGTGTCCCTCTTTTACTGATAAAAACTGTGTCAGAAAGCTTTATTTAAGTGTGTTTTAATTGTGCCTGTCAGTAACTTGACGTGTCTTCTTTATGGTAAGTAGCAACCTGTCTTTTCCTACATTGTTGATATTACAACCTGGAGTTTCAGTTGTTTGGTTTCTAAGAAAGTAGCTACATTCGCATATCTCATCGAAAGGCAAAACCAGTATTTTGCATTGACGGGATCTATCACTGGTAAAAATAGGCAAAAATAAAACAAATTCCACAGTTGGTCTCTGATAACCATGTGATGCCAACTGGTTGTTGTCAGCAGATGCAAAATGGGGTTATGTTGTCAACACACTGCTCTCCTAGCCTTTGCAGGTTTCCACACCTTAAAAATGGTTCTCAATTTGCTTAATGAGACTGAGTGCACTGTGTTCTAGTCTCCCTATGAAGGAGAAATCCCTGGCAGTACCAGGTGTTCAACCTGGTTTCTCAATGTCACATTCAGAAACACTGTAAATAATTTAGAAGTAAAGGAGACCAATTGCTAAATAGCAGAAGCATTGAGTCATCGACAGCATGCACAAAAAGAAGGAAAACTTACAAGGTTTTGGTGTAAATCCTTTCTCAAGACAGAGTACAAATACATATAAAAAGCACACATGCACACATATGTCAGCTTCTACAGCTGTTTTGTGTGTGTGTTTATGCTCTAGCTCTAACTGGCAAATTTTCCTTCTGCTTTGCCTGTTAACGACTCATTGCTTCAGCTGTTTGGTGAGGGATAATCTTTACAGCTAAATTATTTACATCCTCCCAGAACTTTCATTCTATATTCAGAAGCACTGACCTCTCACAAGGGGACCATTAAACCTATTAAATCTGGATTTTGATGGTCTTAGGCTTCAGTTTGATATACATGTAGCTGAGAAAATTGATAATTAGTGAAATAAATGGTGTTTCCCACTGATTAGTTATTCCATAGCAAGCAGAAGTTGTGGTGTTTCATTTTATTTTAGCCTGACAACATGGAAACATTTGATAGATAATGTTTTAATTGTTTTATTGTCTGTGTCTATCTCTTTAGCTGTCAAGGGACCCTCAGGCCTGTTAATTGCAAATTTTGATGAGCCATAGGTATATTGCAGGAGTACCTGGCTAGGAGCTTTCCATGTCAGCCCCAATTTTTTTCGAGAAAACTGATGTGAAGTTTTATGCATGCTTTCCACCCCAGTAATGTTAGCCATGTATCAAGTAAGGTAGTATAGCACAACAGTTAAGATTCACCATACTGGTGGTAAGGGTTTAATTCATACCAATATATGATTTATTTTGTATGTAATGCAAAATTATTCAAAAATGCTCATTTTCACCATAGTAATTTTGTTAATAAATCAATCATTACATCATACTTTTTTCAAATGTATATTCCTTTAGTGGTTGGTAGATAAAATTCTAAATGTTTGGACAATGTTTGCTTCCTGAATCTCCTATACATGACCTCAACTCTTGCCGTCCTCTCTCCCTCACGGACATGACCTATGATATTTAATGATTTTCTGCATGATGAAATTAAAAAAAAAAACTTCACGTGTGAGTTGAATGCTTACTTCCAGCATGGTAGACTTGAACCTTAGCTACTATGCTACACTACCTTCCTCAGAACATGGCTAACATTACAGGTATACAAATTAGGTATGAAACTTCAACATCGATTTTCTCAGAAAATACGGGCTGTTGCATGAAAATCCAGTAGCCAGATACTCAGGTCAGATCCCTCTGCAACATACCTAGTTTCATCAAAACCCATGATTAATAGACTGAGGATCTCCTTATCAGCTACAGAGGTAGACAGCAATACAATTAAAACACTATTTAACCAAAAGTTTTCATGCTGTCAAACTTAAAATGAACTACTGCAACTGTTATTTGTCCTGGAATAACTATTCAAGGGGAAACACTATTTATTTCAGTAATGAACAGTTTTTGCAGCTACACATGTTTCAAACTGATTCCTTTTCTTGTTAGTTTGACCATTTGATTTCTTTTGTCTTAGATATTCTGGAGAGACTTACTATTAACAGATCAGTAGTAGCAGTTTCAACTGACAATACAAATATCAATTATGGTTAGAAGAAATGGAAAGTTCACACTCTTTCTTATAAATCACTAAGGTGCAAAGCTAAAGGTTGCTTGCAAAATGCTGTTCAAATGACAGCAGTCTGCCGCCCCATTACTATAGAGCTGCTAATAGTGGAAATCTACCAACATTTCCCTCATTTATGTCGAATGTTTTGGGGAATTAATATCAGCTTTTTAACTTGCAGAAACAAAATGCACTTGTAAAATCAGATAATTATATGCCTTACTAGCTCATTAAACTGTTAATAATGTACTTCAATCTTTAAAATATAACAAGTGCCATGGTACGCTGAAGAAAATTTTTTCAGAAATCCTTTCTTCTTCACTAAATACCAATTACTTTCAAGTTAGTTAGGTATTTTCCAACAAAATTATCTGTTTTTAAATGATGAATTAAGTAAATATTTTGTTGGACAAATTATGACAGAAAATATTAAGCTTTTTTACATTCTGCAAAAAAGCAATTACAGAAATTGGAAATTCTGTTCAACAGTTCTGCTATAAATTTACATGAAATCAGCTTTGAATATCCCTGTGAATGATGTGAGCCATTTCAGAAATCTTCTCAATCAATGGACTGGGTCGTCATAAGTAAAACTATCTTAAGGTGATTTTCTTCAGAAAACTCACATTTTCTGTTTATGTTTCCTGCCATTTTTCACTGATACAAACAATGAATAATAGCCTGTATTTTGAGGAGTACACCTTCAGCAAGAAACAGTCTGTTGTTTTCTATTTCCCATTCATGTTTTGTTGTTTTGTCACTACATTGGTGGGGTTTCCTTTAGTTTACTTCACACTATATTTTGTTGTTCACGTGCCTTGTGCAGCACATGTGTTCTTATACACAGTTGATCTGCAGTACTACTAAGTTACTTGCTTATACTTCTGCCAGATTGCTCCTATTCTGCTTACTACTATTTTTCTCATTTGTTCTAAGACTTATGTGATTGCTTGTGAGAATGTGCTTCTGTTGTTTATAGTGGTTGTAACAACTCTTATCAACTGTTTGCTCAACAGCTATTGTTACATTGTGTAATAAAATACAAATTAGACTTGTGTAGTTTTAGTGACAGTAGCTTTCAGTAATTTTCCTTTAATGCCCTTATGTACATTGTTGTAAACTATATCATCACCATTACAAAATAACAAATGACAAACACAGATTCTTGTGTGAGTAAGTGTTGTGAAGACATATTGTTGTACTAAGAACAAATTAGCCATTAGTATCAATGAAATGACACGGGAAACTTTTAGACATTTTTCACAATGGTTGGTTAACTTCCCTGTAAAATTCGAGTTCCAGTGCACGTGTAGAGAGAGTGTTTTACAATAATTAATTATTGTTGCTTTGTTTACAGATTAAAACAAATATATAAATTTAGGAACATTCTCACAATGATAAAAAATTTTTTTTAATGCTTACTTGGATTTCAACTCATACATAAGGAATGGGATTGAACTTCGAGAGCCTACTATATTAATTTCAGTAGAAAAACTGTAACACTTGTGTTACTATCTGAGCTGTATGCTATCCTCAGTGGTGTTATTAATCTCTATTTTATTGTAATAAATTACTGAAATGTGCGTATGCCCAAAACTGAATCATTTTTACTTGTTGGGAATCTTTTATTGTAATTTTGTTTGTCTATTTTGCTTCTTCAGTAAGTTGGTAATTAAAAGTTTGAATATGTAAGAAAAAATTCTAAATAAAGTATTAATAGTAACAATTCAGAAAACTGAAATCAAATGTGCTTGACAATTTCTTCTACCAGAGAAAGAAAAGAGCAAACCAAGAGAGGAAGACGGAGATTAAACATAGTTATCTATAAATCGCTGTATGCAGGTTTTGTCATGTTTTCCACAGAGAAACTGTGGTATAATTGTAAAACTGACTCATTCCACAACCTAGGGAGAAGTCAAATTATGAACAGAGGTCATTGTACGTACGAAAACTAGAAGATTGAAACCTTAAGACTAATGTGATTTTCTGATCTTTATGATGTTCCTATCTGCTACACATCATATATCTGTAGATGATATGTTGATATATTTTGATATGTTGTTACCGCCTTGGTGTGCTGATTTATGTTCATTTTAACAAAGGGACAAGGGAAGGTGTTCATGAACTTCTGACTGATTCGATGTTGCCTACCATGATTTTCTTTCTTGTGCAATCTCTCCATCTTAGAGTAACACATATAGCACTACTAGGAGTACTCAATTTTTTTGTTGTATATATTCCATTTTCTGGCTTCCCCTACAGTTTTTGTCCTCAGTGGATTTCTGTAGTACTTCTCTAGTAGTTCTGTGGTCTCTTTACATGTAGTCTATCATGCTGTCCCTTCTTCTAGTTCATGTTTTGCCAGTATCTCTTTCCTACCCAATTCCATGGATAATCTTATTTCTTTTCTTACTGATATATTCAATTTTCATCATCCGTAAAATGATAGTTTTCTTCTTTTCCAGTTTTCCTGAAGTCCATGATTCACATTATACAATACTGTGGACTCGTAGAGGCTAACGTTGAGGAAAGTAAGTTTGGGTTGCAGGGCAATGTAGGAACGTGAGGGAAGGTTTGCACTGGCCAACTGACATGTCTTAGAAGATAGACTGAAGACAGACAAAGCAATTGTGCATTTAGAGCAAGTTTTTTATAGTGTTGACTGAAATTCTGAATGTTGCGGGGACAAAATACAAGGAGTGAAATGTTATCCACTGCTTGTGCAGAAACCAGATTTCAGTTATAGGAATGGAAGGACATGAAAGGGAGACAATAGTTGAGAGGGGAGTGAAATAGGGGTGTAGCCTATCCAACCTGTAATTCAGTCTGCACATGGAGCAAGCAACAAAGAAACCAAAGGGAAGTTTGGTAATAGTTCTGAAGTTGAGGAAGATGTTACAAAAAGTTTGCTGGTGACATTGTAATGCTATCAGAGATAGCAGAGGTCTTACAAGATTAGTTGAAAAGTAAGGATAGTGCCTTGAAAACACTTTATAAGATGGTAAACAAAAGTGCTTCAGGGTAATGAAATGTAGGAAAATTCTTAGAGGATTAGATTAGGAAATGAGACTCAACAAGTTGTAGAAGAGTTTTGCTACTTGGGCTTTGCAGACTGGCAATACCAAGAAAAGTGTTTTTGAAAAAGAGAAATTTGCTAATACCCAATATTAATTTAAGTAATAGGAGTCTTTTCTGAATGTATTTTTCTGGAGGGCAGCCTTAAATGGATGTGAAATACAGATGATAAGTAAAATAGACAAGAAGAGAACAGAAGCTTTGAAAATGTGAAATTAGTGAAGGCTGTTGAAGATTAACTGGATAGATCAGATAACTAACGAATAAGTATTGAATCGAAGTGAGGACAAAAGAGCATTATGGCACAGCTTGTGTAAAATAAAGTATCTGTTAATAGGAATACTCAATTTGGTTACAGGGGGCAGTCTGGGATGGATGGTAGTGTGGAAGATAAACACTGCAGAAGGAGACCTAGGCTTGACTACAGGAAGTGGGTAAAGTGGATGTAGATGCAGCAGCTATGCTAAGACGAAGAGGCTAGCACAAGATAGGCTAGGAGAGCTGCAACAAAGCAACCTTTGGACTGAAGATGACAAGAACAAGAACAACAAACAACAACAACAATTATGATGATGTGCTCCAGAAATTCTCTGAAATTTATTTGCCAAATTTAAGGCTATGTTTGATACTAGTGAACTTTATTATGTTGCACTAGTCAGTATCTTACGTCAGTGCATCATTTTGCTCCTGTGGTAGTAGATTTTCTTCACTTTGTCTACTACTTCTGCTTGTCATTAACCTTTTTCTTTCATATTGAGTGGTCGACAGACTGTTCATTCCATTCAGCAGATCCCATAAATTTTTCCTCAGCTTCGCAAAGGATAGCAATGTCATCAGTGAATTTTATAATTGATTTCCTTTCACCCTGGTAGTTAATTCTATGTCTCAATTTGTTTTTTAATCTTTTCATTACTTCTTTGATATAAAGAGTGAAAATAGAGTCCGAGAAAGATTTTGTCCCTGACCTATGCTGTATTTAATCAGATTATTTCTCTGACTTGTCCATTTGTATTTTTCCCTTCTACTATATGATGGTATTATACATTACCCATTTTTCTTAAGGCATAGACATATACCTTTTTCCTGTGGATTTCAAACTCTTTGCAACAATTTATGTTATCACCTTTTTTTTTTTTTTCTGTCTTTCCTTAGTTGCTTAAAAATTCATGGAGGTATGTCCTGTCTAAGCAACTAACTGAAGGCAGTTTGTTTATTGCCATATGCATTTTGCTTCTTTTATTTGTGATGCATCTTCAGTGGCCTGTAATACATGTTACTTTTTATATGTATAATAAGTGTATTATGTGGTAGTTACACTATATTGTTACAAAATGTAACATAGCAATATATTGTAACTACGACATAATACATTTATTATATGTATAAAAAGAAACATGTGTTACTGGCCACCAAAGATGCTGCAAAAATAAAAGAATTGAAAACTATATGGCAATAAACAAACTGCCTCCAATTAGTTGCATAGATGGAACATACGTCCACGAACTTTATGTTAGCTAATATTTTTTCTGGAGCAATGAATCCTATGGGATTGTCTATATTTCTGATGAATCTTGCTTCCATTATCAAGTGTAATACCAGAACTGCCCCTCTAGTATCTTTACCATTTCTAAAGCCAAATTGATTTTCATGTAATAAGTCCTTAATTTTCATTTCCATTCCACTGTATATTATTCTAGTCACAACTTGGATGCATGAGCTGTCAAGCTGATTTATCTGTCCTTGCTATTTTTGGTATTGTGTGGTTGATTTTCTTCTTGCTGGTATGTTTCTGTTGTAAATTGGACACAAACACAACTAAGAACGTTAGTATGACTTTATTAGACAGTGGCATGTATGCCAATCACCATAATATACACTGAAGATAAGGCAAATGTATACAAGCAGTAATAACATGATAAGTGAGTGCAAACATAGTGCGGCAGGCTTTACATAGGAACTCACGGGCTCTTTCGGAAGTTCACATTATTGCTCTTTCATGGCTCACTCTTATGGATGACAACACACTGCTAACGCACTCAGCTTTCAAATGTGTGCACATTACTTCAGTCCCCTGTGTCACAGATTCAACACACAAACTTGAATGCTCATTTACATTTATTTGATGCTTCTCCTAACAAGTTTAGAAGTTCTGAGGCAGTGTTTAGCTAATAATAATAGTAGTAAGAAAGTGATAATTATTTATGTTGTTCAATGGAGAATATGTCTCCTATTAAGAAGTGGGTGTACGTGTGTTCCTAATATTCATTTACTATTCCAGTACAACTGGAGTCAGAATTTTTATGAGATGTCTCTTTCTTAGAGAAATTATAGTTTTGAAATGCCTGCCAATCAGTAATCTTGCCACGTGCCATAACCATGACTTAATGTGGTTGTTTGTCCTTGTCCCACTTGAAGTTTTGCTCCATCTCTAGCAAGCTAATTAATTATGAGTCATTACATTCTAATCTTCCATCTATTATTGTACTTCATTGCCTTGTGTACTGTTTGTGCCTACAGTTATTTTGTGATATGACTTATTTCCAAGTGTGTCTCACTGTTCCTGTAGTCAAATTTTACTGCCTCTTTATATTTTATAAAATCTAAATTTATCTGCTTTTAGATACAGTGAATCTAGAAAACAACATATTCATAAATATGATAAGGGAAGTTCTGGCACAATGTAAATAATTTAGTAGTAAAGGAGATTACTCACTGAATAGTAGCAGTGTTGAGTTATCAACATGCACACAAAAAAGAATGAAAACTTAGCTAGCTTTTCAGTTGAACATATAATGCTGAGACTGAAGTTTGGCGGGTACACTATGGTGAGGGGTTGTATAAGCTGGAGTGGGTGGCGGGAGAAATAGAGTAGGAAATGGGAAAAGGGATTGGGGAGGGGTAACTATCAGCTCGGAAGGAGGCAACAGATGTGCAGCACATGATAATGGTGATGGTGATGATGATGGAGATGTAGACTGGGAAAGGGCAACAGGGCAGAGGAAGGGGTGGTCAACTCTGTTACTGGCCACAGTTTGATATTGGACATTCATTCTGTTGGTTGGTGGTCGTGCCAATATAAAATGCTGTGCAGAAATTGCAGCAGAGCTGGTATATGGCATTGCTATTTTGCCAGGTGGCCCTGTGTCTGATGTGACAGGACTAGAGTAGGATGTCCTGGTAGATGAATAGGGAAGGTCTTGCATCTGGATCATCCATAGGTGTATGATCTCTGTGACAAGGACTTGAGAATATGACTGAGATAGGGACCAGGATGCTGTGTGGGTTGGGTGGGTCACAGAATTCCACTGTAGGAGCATGGGACAGATCAGGGATAGGATGTACCTCATTTCTGGGTATGATCATGGATAGTCAGGACATGGTTCAGTTGCTCCAGCCCAGGATGATATTGGGAGACAAGAAGGTGTTCCTTTGCAGCTGTTTTTCTGGAATGGATGGGAGGGTTAGGGGTGTGTGAGGATATGGCACAAGAAATCTATTTGCAGGGTTTTGAGAGATAGTGACTGTCTATGAAAGCCTTTGAGATGCCTTCAGCGTACTGGGCAAGGGAATTCTTGCCACTGAAAATATGGAATCCATGGATGGAAGCTGTCCTTGCAATACATTCTTCACTCCTGTATTCCTCCTGACCTCAATCTCCACTGACCCACTGCACCCACATCCTCTACCCAACACTTTCCCCTTACCCTGTCCTGTCATCCACTTCCAGTCCATCACTCCATATCATCGTCATTGTGTGTTGCACGAACTCACAAGCATCCTGTACATTGTCATATTCCTATCTTGTGCACCAGCTGCCTCTCCTTCCCTCAATCCAATTCTGCACACCTGATGCCTCATGTTAAACAAATATGAATTAAAATTTTATTTGGTCCTTGTTGTAATGTTCAGCTTTTTTATCCTCAAAGAAGTGTTATGGATGCATATTAATTATATACTTTTCATTCTTTGATAGATAAATAGTTCTAGCACATTCTAAACTCGTAATCATATATGTCCCCCAAGACATAATACACACATTGTGGATTCCTAACTACATTGACCTATCCAGTTGACTAAGTCATGCCAGCGACCACTATTGACACAACATAGAACAATTTGCAGACTTTGGTCATGTAGAAGACAATTTCATGTGTTACTGAGATGTACTATAACATTTATATTAGTTTGTAGATGGCAATCAGTCAGTATCACATGTGCTGTGTGATTTGCTGTCACTTTAATCTGAAGTGTTAGAAACATTGATTTCCGAATCTGATGTTTGACTGCTTCTTGTAGGAGCTTTGAGAAGCTTAAAACATAATTTACATATGTTATATGTATTCATTCTTGCAGCTAACTGGATCATAGTTTCTTTGAATCATTCACATAAAGCATAAATGCCCATTCATTTGCCTCTCAACTACTGAAAGAAGAAGAGAAAAATTTCTTATGATTTGTAATAATCACCCACTTCACATTGTATGTATTCATTGGTTAGAAAGTAGTCCATACATCCTACAGCACATTGTGCTAATGTGTTTATAGATGTAGTGTATACAAATTGACAGAAATTTTGCTGACTTACAAAAGTGGTCTTTGGCTATATAATATGGAACAACTCCATTGGGCCAGTATTTGTCTTCATCCCGAATGACATTTCTCAAATCATCTACCTTTGCTATCATGATATCACCTTCGAGCAGCCCACTTGCTTCCCAGGGATTTTCTTCATTATCTGGTGACCATAATGACAGGTCTGCACCTGAAAGAAATTAAAAAATATCATTGATATTACATAATATGGATACGTAGTAGTAGCTGTATGTGAAGTGAACTAACATAGGAGAAATATATCATCATTCTTACTGTCTACTTGTATCAAAACAAAAAATACTCTAACATGAGAAATGACTGATCAACTCATTCATAAGCTGGATTAATACCTATTTAATTCATTTCATAGAGAAGTAAATCAAAGGAATACAGTTTCTATAACTTGATCTCATGCTAAAGCAGAGATTATTGTCTTAATTTTTTTCATGCACATGAAATTGTGACAGTCTTCTTATATTTTACTTCTCTACAGATTACAAGATACAGTGGCTCAGCAATAGTTTATAAAATGTAACCAAACAAAAATGAGGATGTTAATTTTTGGTAACAGATGAACTTTGATGTATAAAAGAGAAAATGCTATGCCAGGAAATATCTATAAATGATCTCACATTTGCATGACAGCTATCAAAGTATGTGTCTAGAAAATAATTTTCAAATAGGAAATATGGGTACGGCTGAAGATCAGAACCATTAGTGATTTGTGATGACTGCTGTGTAAATACTTTGTTGTTGGGCAGGATAAAAAAGTGAGGATAATATCATCCTAAATGTGATAATGAAAACTTGTAGATGCAGTACAAACAAGGGAAAGAATAAAGATTACCACCTGCCATACAAGTGAGCCATGAAGAGATGCACAAACAAAACTGAACTCGCAGTTAGATTTTCAAACAGTGTCCTCCTTCAGAGCTAACAAGCAAACAAAACACATATACACATGCATTGCATGTGTGCATTGTTCTGGCACTGCAGCCAAATTGGTATGTTGGTCAAATAGCAATCGTAAAACTCAGCAACAACTCAAGTTGCGCATGTTGGAATAATAAACAACAAACCCAGCATCATGTTTAGAAATAATCTACAATAGGAACTAGTGGAAGAAGTCTGCCGTGAAGACACTATGGGTAATGTGTGCACATGCGGTAATGTGTTCCCAGCCACTATGATTTATATACCAGTGTTTGTGTCAAGATTGGAAGTGTGACCCTTTCTAAGCATAGCTGCATGTCTTTGCTGAAGGTGCACATCAAAATTTTGACTGCTTATGACTAATGCATTACTTGCAGGTCCTGTATGATTTTTGAAGAGGCCTCAAAAAGGTGAAACATATCTATAAACTGTATACTGTTTTTGCAACCTAGAATGTTTTTTCCTATTGAAAATATATCACAGTTGCTGCACCATGTACAAAGAGGGGGACAATTTATATAAGAAATTTAACTTAAACCTGTTTCTCAAACACTTTAAAGCTAGCTTCCCCCAGAGACTAATCAAAACCAAATCAAATGTAAGTAGTTGAAAAGATTGATGTGCACAGTCAATTAATAGACCAAACAATAAAACAAAAACCACATGGAAAATCTGAAACAAACAGGGGCAGAAAATTAGAACAGTCAGGAGAAGCAGACTTCACAAAAAATTAGGCAAACCATAACAATCTGAAAAGTGCATCTTCCGAATTCAATAAAGTTTTCCTAGCAGTAGGAACACAAAACACTCATCCTCCCTCAGAAGCCATAAAACTACTTAATTTTACCCACATACACCAGTAATATGAGCAGCAGTCAGCTGGCACCACAGTGATACAGCGAACTGTTACAAGTCTGTTACTTCACGGACAGCTCCGAGCCAGACGTCGTGCAGCGCGCATTCCACTGATGCCAAACCACTACCATTTGCGATTTCAGTGGTGTCAAACGAGAACTCTTTGGAGGGCAGGGTGCAGGTCCGTTATGTTTTCTGATGAAGACTGGTTGTACCTCTGGGCCAGTGATGATCGTGTGTTGGTTTGAACGAGGGCCTGCAGCCAACCTGTCTGCGTGCTAGACACGCTGGACTTGACGTTGTGGTCCGCGATGCGATTTCGTATGACAACAGGAGCATTCCCATGGTTATCCCACGCACCCTGGTTGCAAATTTGTTCGTCAGTCTTGTGGTTCGACGTGTCGTGCTATCACTCTGAACAGGATTCAAGGTGGTGTTTTCCAGCAGGATAACACTCGCCCACATACCGCTTTTGTAACCCAATGTGCTCTATAAAGCGACGACGTGTTGCCTTGGCCTGCTGGGTCACGAGATCCGTCTCCAATCGAGCACGTATGGGATATCATCGGAAGACGACTCCAGTCATCTACAAATAGCATTAACCGTCCATGTATTGGCAGACGAAGTGCAACAGGCATGGGAATCCATCCAACGAACTGTCATCTGCTACCTGCACAATACAATATGTGCACGTTTGCATGCTTGTATTCAACATTCTGGCGGCTATACTGATCGTTGATGTACCAGCATTTCAGATTTGCGTTGACTTACCTTGCGCTTACGTTAATCTGTGATGTTGCGTTGTTAATCACTTAAATACGTTACCTAAATAAATGTATTCCCGAAATTTCATTACTCTACATTAATTATTTTTTGGTATTGCGATTTTTTCTGTCAGTGTTGGCTAGAGGCGTAAGTCTGACAAGTGTTTCAAGGTTCAGCTATGCTCCCTTGTCCTACTGGCTTCTTCGTTCACCTCGTGGTAGAGCTGTTAGGGATGTAAAATGTGTTCCGATACTATTGAATTAATCATTGTTTATTGTGATATTTGGATTGTATGTTTACGGATTATCAGTTTGGATTCCGTAGAAATATAGGAAGACGTGAGGCAATACTGACCCTACGACTTATCTTAGAAGCTAGATTAAGGAAAGGCAAATCTACGTTTCTAGCATTTGTAGACTTAGAGAAAGCTTTTGACAATGTTGACTGGAATACTCTCTTTCAAATTCTGAAGGTAGCAGGGGTAAAATACCGGGAGCGAAAGGCTATTCACAATTTGTACAGAAACCAGATGGCAGTTATAAGAGTCGAGGGGCATGAAAGGGAAGCAGTGGTTGGGAAAGGAGTGAGACAGGGTTGTAGCCTCTCCCCGATGTTGTTCAATCTGTATATTGAGCAAGCAGTGAAGGAAACAAAAGAAAAATTCGGAGTAGGTATTAAAATCCATGGAGAAGAAATAAAAACTTTGAGGTTTGCCGATGACATTGTAATTCTGTCAGGGAGAGCAAAGGACCTGGAAGAGCAGTTGAACGGAATGGACAGTGTCTTGAAAGGAGGATATAAGATGAACATCAACAAAAGCAAAACGAGGATAATGGAATGTAGTCGAATTAATTCGGGTGATGCTGAGGGAATTAGATTAGGAAATGAGACGCTTAAAGTAGTAAATGAGTTTTGCTATTTGGGGAGCAAAATAACTGATGATGGTCGAAGTAGAAAGGATATAAAGTGTAGACTGGCAATAGCAAGGAAAGCGTTTCTGAAGAAGAGAAATTTGTTAACATCGAGTATTGATTTAAGTGTCAGGAAGTCGCTTCTGAAAGTATTTGTATGGAGTGTAGCCATGTATGGAAGTGAAACATGGACGATAAATAGTTTAGACAAGAAGAGAATAGAAGCTTTCGAAATGTGGTGCTACAGAAGAATGCTGAAGATTAGATGGGTAGATCACATAACTAATGAGGAAGTATTGAATAGGATTGGGGAGAAGAGAAGTTTGTGGCACACTTTGACTAGAAGAAGGGATCGGTTGGTAGGACATGTTCTGAGGCATAAAAGGATCACCAGTTTAGTATTGGAGGGCAGTGTGGAGGGTAAAAATCGTAGAGGGATACCAAGAGATGAATACACTAAGCAGAATCAGAAGGATGTAGGTTGCAGTAAGTACTGGGAGATGAAGAAGCTTGCACAGGATAGAGTAGCATGGAGAGCTGCATCAAACCAGTCTCAGGACTGAAGACCGCAACAACAACAACAACAACAACACCAGTAATAACACTGCAACTCCACAACACCAAATGAGGTTAAAAGAATCGTCAGATCACTGAAAACACCAGCTCTTGGGTAAAATGGAATGTCAACCAGAGCACTGTAATTTGATCTCCTAATTAGCAACACATTGTGCTATTTGTGAACTGGTCTATGGAAACTGGGGGATTTTCTTACAGATTAATACAAGCTACAGTTGTGCCAATACGCAGAGATGGGGAGAGACCTGTAATATCGCACTATTGGTCTATCTCTCTGTTGCCAGTTATTTGAAAAATGTTTGAGATGGTAGTCTACAACGAGCTATGTGATCACCTAACAAAAAATGGCTCACTGAAAACCTTCCAGTTCAGCTTTTGGAAAGGGCTCTCCTCAGAGGGAACTACATTTAGCCTCGCAAAAGAAATTGTAGATGAACTGAACTGTAGAAGGCATCCTGTAGGGATTTTATGTGATCTCACTAAAGCTCTTGACTGTGTAAAACAGAACATATTAATACAGAAACTACCACACTGTGACATTTATTTATTTATTCTGCTTTGGTCATGCAACAACTTGTAAAAATGTAGGACAAGTCAATAACAAATACAGAAAGATAAAGAGTATATGTAATGACAATAATTAACAGAATTTATTCAAAGTTGACTGCTTTGGACAAGTGGATGAGTTTAATGTCAATGTAAATGGATATGCTAGTACAACAACATCATACATACAGTTAGTGTGACTTATCACACACCTAACTGCTGTAGTATGTCTGGTTATTGCATATTATAAGATTCCACTTAAATGAGTGAGGGATTATTTACAAGTAGAAACTATGGCTCATCTGAAATGACTTCATCTCTTTTTGAACAAGCTTTCTTCCTTAAATAATTTGTAGTTGTTAGGGGGGGGGGGGTGGTTATATGAATGTGTGCTTCTATGAAGGTCATTTTTATGATAGGTTGATGTCCTGGCATAGGAGTCATAACTGTTATTGCCCTTTCTTGTTCTCTGACTGTGCACTGAGCTATTTTGCTGATATGCATGGGAGGTTCCTAAATATTCTCTCATGAAGATTATTGTTTTAGATATGTACAGGCATGGAAGGTTCAGCATTTTTAAGGATACAGTGTACTTTTCCGGCTCAATATTATGTAAAAATCAACACCTATTTCTTTCAGGCACTGTTTATAATGTATATGTTTTACAGATTTTTTGTTGATATCAGGTAATGCAGCACACTTTCTAAACAAATTAGAAATATTTTGAACATTTTTGAACATGCTTAGAAGTATTTAAAAAAATTACAAAGAAATTGATACATTTTTTTTCCAAAATGCTTCCTCAAATTGAGATGCCATTTAATCCAATGTTATACATTTGATGGAGACAAAATTTTTACCAGATATGCATGACATGATAGCTGAGGTACTAGACCTATTTAATTCCACCTATTATGTATATTACAAGGATAAAAAAATATCACATCTTACATTTTCATTTTTGTAATTTTTTCCTAACAAAAATGTTATTTTTCTATAATTTAGTTGATTCTGCAATAAAGTTTAGGTCTACTACATAAGTATGTACTATTGTAAGTTACAGAAAAAAAATAGAGCAATGCTTTATAAACTTAAGAAATATTTGTACCTGAATTCTGAAAAATACAACTTGCGAGAAATTGCGAATGAAGATATTAGTCCAATTAAACTGTGCCTCAGAACATTCCTGAAGCACAGTCTTCATCCTGCAGCATTTCTTCATCTTCAAGCTCCCTCTTGGCATTCCTTTTAGCACTTCTTGCTTCTTTGGTAACATGAAGAGTGAATCTTTTAGCTTCATGCATCCATTGTGTGTCACACGCAAGCAATTGATCTTCCGTATTAGAGCCATATTTTATGCCTAAATTTCTCAGGACTTCCAACCTTCCTATCACTCCATCATTGAAACATATCACTGCATCTATTACACCAACTTTTATTGTATTTAGTCCTACAAAAACGTTCGTGGGCAATCTTTCACATATGCAATGGCTGAAACTTTCATTTGTTTTCTGGGTGCCCCCATGAAGCAAAACAGGGTCACTCAGGTCTCTAAAGATTGGTTTTATTTCATTCATAACAGGCTCAGGAAGAGAATGCTTATGATAGTATACTTGACCTCTTTCTTTTGCTTTATGGTAGCCTCACCAAGAATCTGCTCCTTTAGGGCAAAGTCCATGAACAGAGTGGTCATCTGTGGACAACTTATGAAAGTAGGTGGCCCATACAGCTTTTCTCATTGCTGTAACATCATTCAGAGGCGCAGTTCATCTAATGGACAGTCCATAATAACTCTGAAGAAGGTCTATTTCAGTTTCTGTCAATCTGCCTTCTCCAGACAAAGATTTTCCATCAGATAGCAACTTTCATTTCTCTTCGTAGCTTCCTCAGTCTAGCACCTATCCTCTTTTGCACATGTCCATAACACTCCAGTTATTTTACCAAGATATCACCATAAATATTGAACACATTAATTTTATCATAAGCTTTAGAGCCCCATCGCCTAGGTACTTCGTATATCTAACATTATGAACAGGCACCGACCTCTGAAATATTTTTAGGCCTCCATCATACTCCATACCTCCACTGTAACCATCATAATTCTTAGATCACTGATGTTCAATATGTCCTTCAGTGTTACCATGGCAGGTGTGGCAGTACTTAGATAAGCACTCAACATCAACAACTTTTCCGTTCTCCAGAGTAGCAGCACTTACAACACCATTCAAGGAATGATGTCCTCAACGTTGCCTTGTCCCATCAAGTGCAACAGCACTGTCCCTGGTTCCACAAATATTTACAGTTTCTTCCACTGCACTTTTCATAGAAGCTTTAGACACAACCGTCAAGGCACCTAAAAGTATTTTTATGTACTTGCTGAACCTACTGGGAGGAGGAGTAAGGTCCATCAAAACACAAAACGTTTGAGTAGCCTTTTTTGCTTTTCCTATTGTGTGCATTGCATACACTAACTTCAAATTCACATCATATGAATTATGCACAATGTTTGAAGTCATTTTTGAGGTAGATTTATTGCAGGATCTAGACAGAACAACTAATTTTGACACTAAACTGTGGTGTCACAGCCAGACACCACACGTCCTAGGTGGTAGCTTAAATCGGCCGCGGTCCTGTAGTACATGTCGGACCCGCGTGTCGCCACTGTGTGATCGCAAACCTAGCGCCACCACAAGGCAGGTCTCGAGAGACTGACTCGAACTCAGCCCAGTTGTACGGATGACAGAGCTAGCGACTAGACGTACGAAGCCTTTCTCTCTCATTAGCCGAGAGACAGAATAGCCTTCATTTAAGTTCATGGCTACGAACTAGCAAGGCGCCATTAGCCTCACAGTGATTGTAATTAAAGTCTCCTTTGTGCGATGTACCACAATGAGTTATTAAAGATAAGTATTATACCAGCTACGTACTTTTCTTCATAGCATTAATTACTTATCCTGTTCCAGTACTTCACGCCCGTCTGCGTTAGTCTCGCGTGCCGCATTAAGCCACCTCTATCTACAAGGTGTTGGCCCAGCTGCCGACACATCACATGGCGATGAGTCTACAACGGCTCTTGTGTTTTACTTTGCCCTAATTTCATTGTGTCATGGCTTCGCCACAATCTCCAGATGTACTGTCCGAATTTTATCGCTTGCAGAATCAGCAGACGCAGGCGTTATTGGATGCTCTTGGACAGCTCGTCCAGGGTCAACGTGCGCTGCACACCGATGCGGCCGCCGCCGCTTCATCGCTACCGCCGCCACAACATGCTGTTGCACCTCAATTCAGACCCTTTGATGCCACCCACGAGTCATGGCACGAGTGGTCCCGTCAGTTCGACTTCCACCTAGCAGCCTACAGAATTCAAGGTAATGAGCGGCAGCCGTTTTTGCTTTCTTGTGTCGGTGTGTCCACCTACCGAGTGATAGTGAAGTTGTTTCCCCGGCGCGACGTAGCAACTCTGTCCTACGAAGAACTTTTGTCTGCTTTAGATGCCTATTTCAAGGAAACAGTAAATGTCGTTGCAAAAAGGTATACGTTCTTTCGTACAAAACGTACGGCCGGTCAGACTAATAGGGAGTGGGTTGCGACATTGCAAGGACTTACTAGGGAGTGTGCGTTTGAATGCGAATGTGGACTTCCTTATTCAGATACTATGGTGCGTGATGCAATAGCACAGAACGTTTCTGATGTTCGCATACGGGAACAGATTTTGAAACTAGTTAATCCCTCCCTTCAACAAGTGCTAGACATATTGGACAGGCAAGACACACTTGACTTTGCTCAGGACTCGTTTGAAACTTCGCCGGCAGTGTGTCACATTAACCGGCCCGCTGCACGGGACGCTAGGCGGCCCTCGCGCCCGTCAGCGCAGCGGCAGCCTAGCTTGCAAACACGTGCGCCGCGTAAGCAAGCTAATGCAGTGAAATCATGCCCGCGGTGTGCAACTCGACATTCGCGTGAAAATTGCCCGTCACGCCAAGCTATTTGCTTTTACTGTCATAAGAAAGGACATGTCCAAACTGTTTGCCAGAAAAAGCTCAGATCAGACACTCACACCAATTGCAGGCCCTTTGCTTTGCGCCGGAATCGAACCAAGGAAACTCAGGCTCGTGAACCTTCGCCCATGGATATTCATGTAGTTCATTCCACCCCATCCGGTGACAGTGTTCATTCCACAACAAGTGTGCGTCAACGTCGACGGAAGTCCCGTCACGTCGCACGTGATTCTGTCCCAGTGTCTGTTCCAGTTGCACAACACAGTCGCTTTTGTCGTCAGCAGGACAATAAACTTTTTGTCGACTTAGACTTTGCAGGCAAAGTGATACCATTCCAGCTCGATACCGGAGCTGCAGTTTCATTGCTCAATCACGACACGTACAAACAACTGGGCAAACCTCCGTTGCGTGCCGCAAATGTTCAGCTCAATAGTTACTCAGGCCCGAAAATACCAGTGTTAGGACAGTGCAGCCTTCTTGCAACATACAAGGGACAAACAAAACTTGTGTCATTTTATGTTCTTCGTTCTTCTACTGCAGTGAACTTGTTTGGTTTAGATTTATTTCAGTTGTTTAACTTGTCTATAGTAAATCAGGTCCTCTCAGTGATTCAGACTGTGCCTTCCGCCAGTGTTTCTAGTCTATGTGAAGAATTTGCGGACATTTTTGCACCGGGCCTTGGTTGCGCTAAGAACTATGAAGCACATTTGGAACTGAAAGCAAACGCGCAACCGAAGTTTTTCAGAGCGCGCAATGTTCCCCACGCATTGCGTGATGAGGTCGCAAGAACATTGCACGATTTAGAATCTCAAGGTGTAATTGAACGTGTGCAGGCTTCTCTCTGGGCCTCACCCTTAGTAATTTTGCCAAAACCTTCCGGTAAATTGAGACTTTGTGTGGACTTCAAGGCAACTGTGAATCCACAACTTGTGACTGCAACTTTTCCTTTGCCCCGCCCGGAAGATCTTTTTGACAAACTGTGCCTGGGAAAATATTTTTCAAAGTTGGACCTAGCAGATGCGTACTTGCAAATACCTGTGGACGAAGAATCCCAGCGCATCTTGGTGGTCAACACGCATCTTGGCTTGTATTGCTTCAAAAGACTGCCTTTCGGGTGTGCGTCCGCACCTGCATTGTTTCATCAATATTTACTAACTGTTTGTGCGTCGGTCCCTACTGCTGCGAACTATCTGGACGATATTGTGATCTCCGGACAGACAGAAGCCGAACATTTGCACAATCTCCGAACATTATTTCAGGTCTTGCGACAAAATGGTCTTCGCTTGAGGAAGGACAAATGTGTGTTTTTTGCTCGGGATTTACCCTACCTGGGCCATGTAATAAATGCCCAGGGCATCCATCCGAGTCCGGAGCACCTCCGTGCCATACAGGATTTGCCTTCACCGCAGAACTTGAAACAACTACAGAGTGTGCTGGGTAAAATCAATTATTATCATCAATTTTTGCGCAATGCTTCTTCCATTTCAGCTCCGCTTCATCGCTTACGCCGTAAAGGTGTTCCGTTCGTCTGGACGACGGAATGCGAACGCGCCTTTTGCCAGTTGAAAACGGCGTTACTTTCAAATACTTGCCTTACGCCATTCGATCCCCGCAAACCCCTTTTGTTGATGGTAGATGCATCGGATTTCGGGATCGGTGCTGTGCTTGCGCACAAAGATGGATCGCATGATCGCCCTATTGCCTTTGCGTCAAAATTGCTCTCATCTGCGCAAAGAAATTATTCACAGATAGAGAAAGAGGCTTTAGCTCTCGTGTTTGGTGTTACTAAGTTTCATGATTTCTTGTATGGTCGTCACTTTACCATCATCACGGACCACAAACCTTTGACATCGCTTTTTCATCCGAACAAGCCGGTACCTCCACGTACAGCGCAGAAATTCATTCGCTGGTCTATTTTTCTCTCGCAGTACCGCTACGATATCTTGTATCGGTCCACTGCTAAGCACGGAAACGCTGATGCGTTGTCCCGTTTGCCTGTTGCTGAGGATAAAGCATTCGATTCTTCCGAACTTGCTTGCATGTTCATTGATGCGGAAACCGATGACGTGGTAGAATCGTTTCCGATTGATTTTCGTCGTGTAGCTACAGCCACGGCAGCTGACCCTGTCCTTGCTCCCGTTTTGCGTTTTGTTGCTACGCAATGGCCCTTGTCCAAGTCACGGATCGAGGATCCGCTGGTTCGCCGATTTTTTGCTCACAAGGAGAGACTTTTTGTACGACGTGGTGTTTTGTTGTTGCGTTCTGATAATGATCAGTCCCGAGTCGTGGTCCCACGTTCGTTACAGTCCTCTGTCTTACGGCTTCTTCACCACGGACATTGGGGTATAGTGCGTACGAAACAACTTGCTCGTCAGCACTGTACTTGGTTCGGAATCGATGCTGCGATTACGAATATGTGCTCCTCTTGCGTGGCGTGTGCCGAACAACAATCCGCACCGCCGCGGAAATTCTTTGCATGGCCGAAAGCCACTTCCCCTTGGCAATGCTTGCACATCGATTTTGCTGGTCCATTCTGGAATGCTCGTTGGTTGGTTGTGGTCGATGCTTTCAGTAATTTTCCTTTTGTTGTCCGGATGTCTTCCACGACGTCTTCTGCCACAATCCAAGCCTTGTCTGCTATCTTTTGCATTGAAGGTCTTCCGCAGACTATTGTTTCCGACAATGGCCCACAATTCATGTCCGCAGAATTTCAGTCCTTCTGCAAGGCCAATGGTATTCAACATCTGACGTCTGCGCCGTTTTCGCCTCAGTCAAACGGTGCCGCGGAACGATTGGTCCGGACTTTCAAGTCACAGATGTTGAAATTGCAAGAGTCGCATTCTCGCGAGGACGCATTATTGCTCTTTTTGTCCTCGTCTCGCTCTCAGCCCCGCGATGGTCGCTCGCCGGCTGAGTTGCTCCATGGTCGTTCTCATCGAACCTTGATGTCTTTGCTGCATCCGTGCATCAGGTTCCTGTGCAGTGGCAGACTCCTGCTTTTGCCCCTGGCGACGTTGTCTATTATCGCAACTATCGCGGTTCACGGCGTTGGCTCGCAGGGCGCATTCTTCGCTGCCTCGGCCGCGCGATGTATTTGGTTTTGGGGGCCTCTGGTGAGGTGCGTCGGCATCTCAATCAGCTGCGCCTCTGTCGTCGCCTGGGTTCTGCCGCTCCCCATCTGCTTTCAGCGACGGAGCCGTCAGGTCAGCACCCTGGGGACCCATCTACTGGCTCGCCTCATCCCCAGGTGTTCCCGACGCTGCCTTCCATTTTGCCTCATGGCGTCGCGCCGCCGCCGCAGCCGCCGCAGCCGCCGCAGCCGCCTCCGGTGCTGCCCGCAGTGGACGCTTCGCTGCAGCCGCCACGCGCCTCCCTGGGTCACGCGCCGCCGATCGCTTCCCGTGACCAGCTGTCCTCCGCCATGGAACTCTTGCCCGCTCCGGACCAGATGTCGTCATCGTGCGTCGGATTCTCCGACCACATGGAGGTCGACCCTTCGGCCCCTCCTGTCTCTTTACAGGCGCATACACCGCATGTTGACGTGCACCCTAGACTAGGTTTTCAGGCGTTTCCTAGCTCCCCTCGGACCGAATGGCCGGGTGCGGGTGGCACAGCCTCGCCTGTTGTTAGGCTCCCCACCTCATCGCATACGTCAACATGGGGTCCTCCCCACGGCGGGCGGAAGCCTTATCTCACGACCATTCGCCGATTTGCGGGGGAGGAATGTGGTGTCACAGCCAGACACCACACGTCCTAGGTGGTAGCTTAAATCGGCCGCGGTCCTGTAGTACATGTCGGACCCGCGTGTCGCCACTGTGTGATCGCAAACCTAGCGCCACCACAAGGCAGGTCTCGAGAGACTGACTCGAACTCAGCCCAGTTGTACGGACGACAGAGCTAGCGACTAGACGTACGAAGCCTTTCTCTCTCATTAGCCGAGAGACAGAATAGCTTTCATCTAAGTTCATGGCTACGAACTAGCAAGGCGCCATTAGCCTCACAGTGATTGTAATTAAAGTCTCCTTTGTGCGATGTACCACAATGAGTTATTAAAGATAAGTATGATACCAGCTACGTACTTTTCTTCATAGCATTAATTACTTATCCTGTTCCAGTACTTCACGCCCGTCTGCGTTAGTCTCGCGTGCCGCATTAAGCCACCTCTATCTACAAGGTGTTGGCCCAGCTGCCGACACATCATAAACCCTTCCTCCTACTTTGTTGTTCAGTTATTTCCAGATAGTCTACACCATCACATTGTTTACAATTTGCCACTTCCTTTATCAGAGAAGATAAGATGCCCACATCAATAACAACAAATCCACTACAAACAGTGTCAATGTTAACACAAAAACTCGAATCACCAGGAGGCATGTCATGTGGTACTTTCTTCCCTGAAGAACTGATACATAGGTTACTTCAACAGTGTGGCTTTCCTTGTTTGTAAACTGGTTACCAAGGAATTTCCTTTTATTGAATTTCTCGATAAGTGGCATAGTTCGTATTTTTGCATACTAAAGGATATGTACTTCCGCAAATATATGTTGCACTTGGGCAACAAACATTCAGTAACACATGAACAAACTGCTTCAGCAGAACAAAAGTAAATACTAACAAATTTAATCATTTACAGACACTGGAAACCTGCACTGTAACCAACATATACAATGGACCAGATTTGGGATTATCAGACCACAATGCTCTTATCCTCAAAATTCCTTCAAGGCCACTGTGAAAAAAAAAAAAAAAAAAAAATGCACTTCATGTATAAAAGAAATTTTTCTACAGAAAACTGTGTAGAATTCATAAATATGCTAACTAATGAGGCTTGGGCAGAAGTACTATCCCTAACAAATACAAATGATGCATATAACACATTTTCTTCCATTTTCATGGGATATTTTGAAATGTGTTTTCCAAAAAAGCTGTCAAAAATCAGGTCACATGGCAATACAAAGCCAAGTTCTTGGATCACAGCTGGCATCAAAACTTCCTGTGTAACTCTAAAGAGACTAATTTCTAAAATGAAAACATCCACAGACCCACAATTCATAGAATATGTCAGGAATTACAAGAGGGTATATAGAAAAGTAATTGCTAAAGCAAAATTCATGAGTAATGATAGCTTTATAAGACAGTCTGAAAACAAATCAAAAGCCATATGGGGTATTGTGAAGACTGAAATGGGGAAGAGTTGTGAAAACCAGGACATTAGCCTCAAAAATTTGTCAATATTAATAAACAAGATTTGCCAAATTATATTAACAGTTATTTCATAAACGCAACAACTTCATTAAGCTTAAAATTTACAAACGAAGAAAAACCTGAATATCCAAAAACGGCTTGTAAGATGAGGGTAGAGCCAACAAGTGAGGGTGAAGTGTTGAAAGTGATACAAAGCTTGAAACCCAAAATGTCGGCTGGCATAGATGAGGTGCCTGTGTCAATCATAACAAGGACAGCACCACAAATCGCAAAGCCCTTTGCACACATAGCCAATTTATCATTCAGTGAAGGAGCTTTTCCAGAAAGGCTGAAAATTTCGAAAGTGAAGCCATTATTTAAAAACGGCGACAAGAATAAGGTAAAAAACTATCGCCCAATATCTCTCCTCCCAGCATTTTCAAAAATATTAGAAAAACTGATGAAGCACCGAATCAACAAATATCTAAATGACCATAATTTACTAAACAGAAATCAGCATGGCTTCCAAGCACGTAAAAATACCGAAACAGCAGTAATGTGCTACACTGAACAAATAATCAAAAATCTAGAAAAAGATTATAGTGTAGTAGGAGTAAATTTAGACCTCTCCAAAGCTTTTGACAATGTGAACCAGGACATTCTTTTAGAAAAATTGGAAGCGTTGGGTGTACATGGGACAGGAAAAAAATGGTTTGAACCATACCTAAAAAACAGAACACAGGTTGTAGGAATGACATCAACTTACTCCAACCACAAAATAAATTCAGTATCAGAGGCAAAAAATGTAGAAATGGGAGTACCACAAGGCAGCATCCTAGGGCCCATATTGTTTCTTGTCTATGTAAATGATTTTCACTCCTCAGATGATGCAGCCAAAGCAATAATATTTGCAGATGATACTAGTGTGATAATAAGTGCACCAAAGCATATGCTACTAACACCTGCTGATAAAGTACTAAATTACATCCACTCTTGCTTCAATGCAAACAGGTTGGCATTGAATGTAAATAAAACAAATTATATGCAGTTTGGGAAAAGATGTCAAAATGTAAATCTCGATCTGGTGTGGGGTGACAAAGCCTTAGACAGAGTGACATCCACAAAATTGCTGAGGATTCATGTGGATGAAAACCTAAATTTTAATGACCACGTAATAAAATTTGCACAGAAACTTAATTCAGCCTGTTTGGCCCTCAGAATTATTGCAAATGTTTGTACCTCAGAGGGTGCCAGAATGGCATATTTCGGCTATTTTCAATCTCTTGCCACATACGGAATAATATTTTGGGGTTCCACAACAGGGTGCCTAAAACAAATTTTTTTGTTGCAGAAGAGGGCCATCCGAGTAATAACTCACAGTCATCCACAGACACACTGCAAACCCATATTCAAAAAGCTTAGAATACTTACTATATCATCATTATACATATACAAATGTGTATTGTATGTCAGGACCCACATTGCAGATTTTCAGACAAATGCCAACTTTCATAACTACAATACCCGTAATAGCGCAGCACTCCATCCCCAGCGAACAAAAAGAACGAATACACAAAGGCATGTGAGCCATATCGGTGCAAAACTGTACAACACACTGCCACCAGTCAACATCAGGCAGTTAGAAGATGATAACAAATTTAAAACAGAATTTAAAAAATTTCTAGTAGAACAATGTTTTTATTCTGTAAATGACTATGTAGGTCAATAAATTATTTCAGATGATATTTATAAAGGCAAAATGGAAAATACTCTATCTGTACCTAATCATTCATTACCTAATCATTCATTACATTTACATACCTAAAGGACAGCTGTTGTGTGATGTAAATATATACTTAAGCAGTATTGTGTATATAAGGACTTGCCGTTTAGGGAGGACAAAACTAAAGCCTTATGAAAAACGAGACTATGCATTTAAAATAACAAGCAGGGATGTATATAGGCTATATTAATTTCATTGTATTATTATTAACTTCATTGTATTATTTTGTTTTGTACTTTTTTACGTATATATTGTTTGTGTCCCATTTCTTTGAAATGGCTTACATGTACCCTTGACAGTATCCAAACAATATTTATTGTCAACGGATGGATAAATAAAATAAATAAATAAATATAATCGCTGTCAACAGAAAGTTCACAGTTCTTTTTGAAATAATACTGCTTTCTGTACCAGAAATAAAGGGGGCATGGTGGCATACATGACCGTAACTTTAAAATTTGGTATGTGTAGGTCATTTTTCATTTGAAACCATATAGTGTATATATCAATGTAATTAGGAAAGAATATAGAACATAATAAAGTCATAAAAAAGATTTCGATTTTTCCACCATTTATAAGTACCCTGTATCCTTAATGTTAGGAAGAGAGTGGGACACAAATCTTGTCTCTTTATGTTGCATATGATTCTGACTGCTTGTTTTTGGGTTTTGAAAACACAAACAGTCAATGTGAATTCCCCTGGAATATTATGATGAGATGCCTGCATTTCTGTATCTTTGTATTCATTGCATATAACAGATTGATGGCACTTTAGGTGTAAAAACATTAATGTGTGTGTTCCATTTTAAATCTTCTATGGATGTATTGCTTGAACTTTCACATAATTAACCAATTTTAAACTTTCGTTATTTATTTTCAATGAGTGGTAATTTTCTTCTTAGGATGGGATCAATGAAAGTTCATGGCTGCTATTTTTTCTATGTTTATTAGAAGTTTACTTCTGTCCAACCAGTGTATTACCTCCAGCAATCGTATGCCTGCAGTTGACTGAAGGTCTTTTCGGTTTAACCATGTAACAACAATACTGGTGTCTTCATCAAATAATGTTTCCTGTTTGGCATTAACTGTTTCATTCAGGTCATCTACGTACAAAAGATGATGATCGGATGCAATTTTTACCCTTGTGGCATACCATATTTCATTGTACCCTTTTTAAATGAGTATCAAAGACCAACCACTAGCTTGGCTAGAATCCTTCTTACTTAACAGGTAAATCAATAAAATCAGAGTGGGGAACTATTAAATAAGGTGTTCCTCAAGGCTCGATCTTTGAACCACTGATCTTCTTAGTGTACATTAATGATCTATCAGTATCTGTAAGTAACAGTGCAAATATAGCTTTGTTTGCTGATGATGCAAGTACCTTGAAGAAGGGCATGAATTCCTCAATGTAGATTACAACTGGAAAAATAGCACAAGTATACAAATAGTTCACAGCCACTAGTCTATCATTGAACATTTAAAAAAGAAATTTAATGCAGTTTCAGGCAGAAAATAACAAGATACAAGCTCTTGAAATACATATGGATGGTCAGAAAATAAACGAAATGTCACATGTAAGATTTCTAGGAATACAAATGGATAATAAATTAAAATAGAATGAACATGTTGATCATCTGCTCTATTCACACTATGTTGACAGCAAAATAATAATGTTGTACTATTTCACATATTGCTACCTTCTGAGCCAATAAGTAATAATTATCCTCAGTCTATGCTGCAAAAGTGGAAAAAGTTTTTAAACTACAAAAAACAAATTGTGAGGTTGATCTATGGTGTTGCGTATGAGACGTCATGTAGGCAGCTGTGGGATATTGACACTCACCAATCAGTGTGTCTACTTACTGATGATATTTGAAATATTTGTATGATATTTTGTAATATTTGCAACTTTGATGACATTGATTTCATGCAAATATGCTCAAAGGTGAAATAAAACATTTATATTTGTCGTGCATAACATTACAACCTTTTTTCACAATGTAATAAAAAATAAAAATAAAAAAAGAAGTCTGTCAGTCAGATCATAGTGCTGCTGTCTACATTTGATTTTTTCTTTTCTTTTTTTAACTCTAAGGGAGGATATTGTTTGAAATCTTAGCTGCATTATCTTATTTACATATCTCTATACCTCTCAGTGACTCAACTACATGTTCAATGGTTACCTTTGCTTTTTCCATGATATATCCATTGGTACTTTTTACACCTGTTTGCACATGAATAGTAGAGAAAACAGTAGCAGGTTGCTTTACTAGTTATGTTTCTATAGATGATTTCAAGGACACTTTGCCTATCCTTGTCATCCCTCACTTTCTAGACCGTGAAATGCTGTTCATGTTCTGCACTCAGCTGGTTTTCGAATTTGCAGTGTTATCTACATTTGTGCAATATTCCACAGGTAAGTGCACAGAGTGAAAGAGAGAGAAAAATTGAGAGGAAGGGTGTTGTTGCATATGTAACCATTGCTATTCTCTTTTAAATACCAATCATGTAAGTAATAGCACATATATCCTACATTTGCTGCTGTTATAGCATTTAATATTTGGACCAAGCTATCAATTAAGTTTTTATACAGTTAATGTAAAACTGCTTTCCACTTTTACGAAGCTTCACAACTAATTCTTGCCAAGTTTTCAGATAAATTGATCTGTTTTGCTGTTGATGCTCAAACTTACCCAGAATTGTTTGGTTGGGTACATGTTCACTCTAGACTAGAAATCTACCCAGTTTTCTTTGCATTATGATGTAGTGGGCTTTCTGTTATGGACAGGAACATTAAATTGCTATTACACAAAATGTATGTTTCTAAATTGTTATAGTTGTGTGAAGAATGCTATTATCTAAAATGCATTCACAAACATTGAAGTGCCTTTTGTCATCAGCTGTAATGAACGACTTCAGTGTACACATAGAAAAGTAGTCATAATCTCAAGTAACCCCACTACATCTGCCATATTTCATCTTCAGCATAATAAACCTGGATACACACTTTTCACTAGTAACTGCCAATTCACACTTACCCCACTTAATTCCACATCATTCACTATTACTCTTTGTTTCATAAAATCATTTTACCCCACTCTGCAGACCAATGGGAGCATTGCCTGAGATACTACTAGTCACACATACATACTTGTTATCAGAGGCATATGGGTAACAGCAGCAATATGAAAATTGGGAGATCACTTCACAGGTTATTCTGTCAATGCCTGACTAAAGTATGTAGTAGTGAAATACAGCTATATAAACAGAACTAAGCAAATTACTTCAAATGACATACTGTTTAACATTATTTCCACTTTTTAAAGAATTGAAACCATTGAACACAGCAGAATAATGAGAAACCTCTTTCAAACATTAGCACAGTCATATGGTGGTTTTCCCGTAGCAAAACTGCAGAAGTGTTTTTTGCAGAGGCTCTATATGTTTTTTTGGTGTGATTAATCTGAATTTCATGTTTGCTACCTTGTAGGAGATTTACTTCACAATAAAAAAATGCAAAAAACCTCAAAATTATCACACTTTTTTCAGTTTTTCATTTACACCTACAAAACTAAGTGCTTTTCAAAGACGATCAGTCTGTACAAAGTTAAAGTACACAAAATTTCCTATAAAATCTGTTAGTGAGGTTTGATTTTCTGTCGATTGGTAATGGTGCTACAGAGTGCTGACAAGCAGTGATTTTTTTTGGCCCTTCTGCGAAAATGCCAGAAATGCCAAATCCCACCCTCCACAATTCAAAAAATATATATGTTATCACAAAAACACCTTTCCCATGTGAAATTACATTAAATTTCCTATGAAAGACGTCCATAAGATAAGATTTTCTCATAAGGGTGCAAGGAGCAAAGAAAAATTACAAAAAATGCCTTCTGCCTCCTATAGACAAATGAAACCTCCAATCTGGCACTATTCTTTACATGTATTTTTATGCTTAAAAGAGATTGTTTTGATGTAATTGAAGGGAAAATGTTTTTATGAAAATATTGAGAAATCGTATTTACAAAATACTGCGTACATGAGATCAAATAGGAAGATGACTTTGGAATCTTTATGTTGTAATGCACATGTGTTACAAAATGAGTGAACATCAAGCCCAGGATTGGGTCATCACTTGAAGTAGGTTCTCTATCTGGAATAGAAAGAAGGTATTTAGTGATAGAATATGGATACAAAAGACAGATGAGTTGAAGCTCAACAGTAGTATTAAAATTCGAGGTGGAAGGATATCATTGATAAGATTTTCTGATGACATTCCTATCCTCAGTGAAAGTGAAGAAGAATTACAGGATCTGTTGAATAGAATGAACAGTCTAATGAAGAGAGAATATGGATTGAGAGTAAATCAGAGAAAGACAATAGTAATGAAAGTAGCAGAAATGAGAACGTTGAGAAACCTAACAGACCACGGAGAAACTTAACATCGGAACTCGGGATCACAAAGTAGACAAATGCTACGTAGGGAGCAAAATAGCATATGATGGACAGAGCAAGGAGGATGTAACAGGCAAACTAGCCCTGGCAAAATGGATATTCCTGGCCAAGAGAGATCTACTAGTACTAAACATAGGCCTTAATTTGAGGAAGAAATTTCTAAGAAAGTAAATCTGGAGCACAGCATTGTATGATAGTGAAACATGGACTGTGGGACAACAACAGTGGAGGAGAATTGAAACATTTGACACGTGGTGCTACAGAAGAATGTGGAAAATGAGTTGGACTGATAGGGTAAGGAATGAGGAGGTTCTATGCTGTGATTTTTATCTTAATTTTATTGTAACTTTATGTGAATGTAATAACACATACATAGACACAAAGTAAAAAAAAAAACCTCTATACATACTTGATATGTTGCATATGTTGCTATGTCAACCTATCTTATTTTTATATAAACTCTTAGATGTTAAGCACTTTTTTTTAATTTTTTTTTTTAAAGCACACACAGTAAACATTGTATTTTACTTGCTCCTCACCTGTCAACATTCCCTGCACTATCATCAAGGAAAGGAATATATAGAAAACACTGACAAGAAGGAGGGACAGGGTGATAGGACATTTGTTAAGACATAGGGGAATAACTTCCAGGGAGCTGTAGATGGTAAAAACTGTAGAGGAATAAAGAGATTGTAATACACCCATAAAATAATTGAGAACATTGGTTGCTCCAGCAAATAATTGAGAACACTGGTTGCAACTGATATGCTGAAATGAAAAAGGTTGGTACAGGAGAGAAATTCATGGTGTGGCTGCATCAAACCAGTCAGAAGACTGATTAAATTAATTATTTATTTATTATAATGACAAGTGTAAGTAAACAGCATGCAGCTATGAAGTTTTGTTTCCTGCTCAGGGAAGAAACTGCAGAAACTGTTGTGATTAAAACAGCTTAAAAAAGCTAATCGTATGGGAAAAACTCAAGTCTAAAAGTAGTTTTCTTGTCTCAAAAATGGTGACATGTTGACTGATGAGAAGTGTCATTCTGCACATCCATCAACTGTCCAAATAGACAAAATATTTTGAGAAAAATTTGTGAATTTGGTCTGACGACAGACAATTGACCATGTCATAGAGTTATCTGGATTCTCTTGGAGCTGGACTCTGCAAATTTGGCAGAAGGGGATCTGATTGTTCCACCAAGATAATGCTCCCGCTCTCACAGATATGTATGTGTACCAGTTTTTTGAGCACAGTTGTAAGATTCTATTTTAAGACTACATAATTCTTAAAATCATTTCCCAGTATGTGTACCCCTTCATAGCGTGTGTGTTTGTACAATGGAGCAATGGTCAGTGCAGTGATACAGGTATTCCAAACTGCTCATGTAGGCTTAATTTATTGCAGTTTAGCACATTACTGAAAGCACTGCTTTGTATGCATTGATAGCCATTAGTCAGAAGCAGTTATTCATTGCAAAACTGGTTTACATATTTCTTACAATAGCAGATTTTGTGTTAAATCTATTATGTTAAACGTATCCCATGAAAGCATCAGGAGGTGCACAGTATAAAGCACTGCACCAATTTACACATATGGTGATTAGCATACTTTAATGTTCCACATATGTTTAATTAGAAAATTGGCTTTTGGTCTTGAAACTGAGCAGCTTAGGAAATAGCCCACGGCAGTCATGTACTTAATGAAACTTGTGGATAGATGCATTAGTACAGTTGCTGATTTTGTATGGATGAGATGTGTCTGTGCTGCTGTTACATCACACTTTTGTTGTTGGACATGGTCACACTTGAATTTTTACTAGAAAATTAACAATTTGAACCTTAAGTGCATTACTTCTAAAGCTCATTGGTGAACACAGTGACTTATTCCAGTCAGTCATCTAGCAAACTGCTGTTAACAGTGAATTTTCAGTATTTAAATGCTATCTGAGGCTACATCTATAATAATTTGAAAGTATTTGTACATGTGAATGAATGTTCAACACCAAACAAACAAGGTGAGGTGTATATTTGATTTTAAATGGTAATGTAGGTTATTGTCCACTGCAACATCTAGCACATCAATATTTTTGCCTGAGTAATTGTTGAGCTTCTGTTTCCAGATGTTGTCCACTGCTACATCTTCACATCCCTCAAAATGGTTCACTATTGTAAGGAAAGTTTGCCCGTGTCCAATGCGAAATTTACTTTCTAGTTCTTTTTTCCCCCCAATGAGTTCTTTTCTTTACCATCAGTAGAGTAGTTTGGCAAAACATCCAAAAATTGCATGTAGTCTTAAACATAGCTGCAGGTAAGCAAGCTGCTTTTAACCAAGTTCTCCATCTAGCATTGATACAGAAGGTGCTAAAGGAACTTATTTGGGTTAAACATTAAAAATAGAGTAGTTATTGGTGGAGAAAGTCCTGTGATTCTGACATGCTTCATTAATTCATTGCAATTTTTTGTTTTCATGATTTTCTTAACAAAAGATACAAATTCATTCAAATATGAGTAACCATATTTTAGTCTCAGAAACCTGAAAAGTGTGCACAATGCACGTTGCATGTTTTAAATTACAGTAGATAGACTTCAGATTGGAAAATAACAGTAGTATGTAAAATGTTTGACCTTCAAGATCTTTCCATGTTTTGTTTTGTGAGACTACAATGAAATACATGCATTAGTCAAATTTTATGCCTTGTTTGCTTTGTCAAGAAAGCAAGTTAATTAAGTCTGCATTTCATTTGTTCTCCACTCTGGGATTTCACTAAGATATGTAACAAAGTATCAGTATAATAAAATACTTATGTCTCACTGTTGCCACATGTAGTTCCTTACTCATGATGTACTTTCAGCTTTCAACATGCTAATGAACATGATTATGTTGGTATTTTTCATCTCTTGTAATAGAGATATAACAAATCACTCCCAACTCCCATGAATTATGGACCTTTCCGAGGTTGGATGGTGGCTTGTCATGATAATACAGATAGCCATACTATAGCAGCAACCACAATAGAGTGGTTTATGTGGAGAGGACTGTAGTACCTGAAAAGGGACAGCACCTTTTCAGTAATTGCAGAAGCAACAGTTTGGATGACTGCTTGAAATGGCCCTGTATCACTAGCCATCATGACATTGCTCTGATGGTACTGCAGATTTCTCTGAATGTGGGTAAACTACAGCCATTATTTTCAGCAAGGGCATGCAGGTTTACTGTAGGTTTTAATGATGATGGCATTCTCTTGGATAAAATATACCACATGTTAACTAGTGCCCATTGGATTGCCTGGGAGGGAGTGCTCAGGAGGTTGTTGGGAAAAAAAAGTGGCATTCAGATGGGTCAGAATGTGGAACCTTATATCTCTTAATTACAAAGGTAGATTAGAGAACTTAAAAGAGGGACTGAATAGGTTGAAGTTAGATACAATGGCAATTAGTGAAGTGCAATGATATGAACAACAGTACTTCAGGTCAGCTGAGTACCACGTCATAGCACAAAATCAAGTAAGAGTAATGCAGGAGAAGGTCTAACAGTGAATAAGAAGCTAGGAACGCAGTAAGCTACTAAAAGCACCATGGTGAATACATTATCATAGTTATGATAGACACAAAGCCAACAACCACCACAGCAGTACCAATTTATATGTCCACTAGCTCCATAGATAATGATGAGATGGAAGAAATTATTCATATAATTACAGGAGATGAAAATTTAATTGTGATGGGAGGTGGAAACCAATAGTCAGGAAAGGATGAGAACAAACAATAGTTGGATTACATTCACTGTGGGAAAGGAGGGAAAGAGAAAGCTGCGTGGTAGAGTTTTGCATGGAGCATAACTTGATAATTACTAACACTTGGTTTAAGAATCATGTAAGAAGGTTGTATACATATGAGAGTCCTGGAGACACTGGAAGATCTCAGATAAATTATACCATATAATAGTAAGAAAGATTTCAAAACTAGGTTTTAAACTGTACTGAATGTAGCAGCATTACATATGGGGAACAAAAGGGTATTTAAAACTTGTACAGTAAATATATTGCTGTTATAAGAGACTAATGACATGAAAGTGAAGTAGTGGTTGAGAAGGGAGGGAGACAGGGTGGTCACCCATCCCTGTATTATTCAGTATGTATGTTGAACAAACAGTAAAGGAAATCAAGGAGAAATGTGGAAGGGAAATTAAAGTCCAGGGAGAAGAATTGAAAATTTGATGACTGATGATGACTTTCTAATTCTGGGCAAGCAGCATAACAGCTGCAATTTCTGCCCCCGTTTCAGGATGACTAAATGATATTATAGCGCAAGATCAGTGCTGTTGTTTTGTTGAAGATTTTTCTCTATTTCACTGTTGAAAGTTTCTAATATTTTAAAGGGTCACATTTTACTACTATTTCAGTTTTGACCACACAAAGCACTGAAGTGCCCCTTCAGAATTTTTTAAATCATATTTAACAATGATGGTTGCCAGTTCCATGCAAAGAACACTGGTAGGCAACACCAGCTGTGGGAGCACGTCTTCTGTCAAATTCCTTTGCTGTACAGTCAAAATATCACTATTCCTTTCCAGATATACTTATGAGAAATACGTTCATAGTCCTTAACTTCTAGCTGTAGAATTTTCCAGTCCATTGTGTTACTGCTACCCTTGTAAAGATTCCGAAAATGAGAAAGGAAAAAGAATTGTAGAAGGTGCTTGCACTGAAATTACCACCCTTTTAATGAAACTTTCTGCACTGCTTTTCAGTAAATGGTAGCAAAAAGTTTCAATTAAAATCTATTTCATGTTCTCTTTTCTTGAGAAATCAATGAAGGCTATTTCAGTACAAGAAGTTTTTGCCATACAACACCTAAAATTACTAATTCCATCTGTTTGATACTGACCATGAAGTTTGTGTTTAACTGGTTTGTTTGCCACTGCGTGAGTCTTTTACAAAATAAAAAAAATATTTGGAACTTCCTGGCAGGTTACTTTTGTGTGCCAGGCCAGTACTCTAACCTGGGACCTCTTCCCTTTGCAGCCAAATACTCTACTAATTGAGAAGTCGAGCGTGACTTACAACCCATACCCCCTTCTGCCCCTCACAGATTCACTTCTGGTAGCACTTCTCTCCTGCCTTCCAAACTTCTCAGAAGTTTTTCTTTGCAGGATTAACATTCGTTTTTCTTCTACAAGGCAAGCAGGAGAACTTCTGTGAAATTTGGAAAGTAGTGAGAGGTACTGGTAGAAGTGAACCTGTGAGGGCAGATCATGAGCCATGGTTGGTACAACAGTTGTTGCAGAAGGTAGAGATGCCAGGTTTGAGCCCTAGTCTGGCACACAGTTGTAATCTGCCACAGAATTTCAAATCAGTTCACACTCTACTGCAGAGTGACAATTCATTCTGGAAGTAGAATATTTATTTTCAATGATGATATAGGTATATTGGCAAAAGTTGGCTGGCACTGATAATTCTTTTGACAAACCACTGTGTATTTAATCAGTAGCATGTACATTTATGTCTACATTCGGACTCTGAAAATATTTGTGACATTCATGTAGCAGGGTGCTTCCCATTGTACCATATATTCGAATTTCTTCTGGTTCCATTCACATACGGAGCCTTGAACATTAACTGCGTAAAGGCTTTTGTGCACACTGTAATTTGCTGTTCTTTGAGCAGGAAGGGTATAAGCCCAGAAGTTGGAAAAGTTTGAGTGCATTATGCTCTTTCAGGGAACAGTGACAACTTTATTTGAGCAAAAGGGTATAAGGCTACTTTGAATACTTTAACTACACGGATTTTTGCATTCTTGGATACATGCACAAATATAAATAACCTTCAGGCAGAAGGATTAAGTGCCTACCATTAAATTGTGTAAATTGGATTATACCTTTCTGCCCAAAGAAGCATGACAGAGTTTAATTTTCTCTCTCTGGTTGCTGTAGGGGAATACATAGAGGGCTGTAGTATGTTCTTAGAATCCTTGCTTAATATTGATTCTTGAGACTTTATAAGTAAGGATTCTCAGGACAGTGATGTCTATCTTCAGATGTCAGTTCAGTTTTTTCAGAGTTTCCGTGACATTTTTCTGTCAGATAAATTGTGACATATGTGCTGTGCTGCTCTGTATATGTTCAATGTCCTATGGTGGCCCTGTTATATGTACACTAGTGATTTTAAGCATTCTCTATTGCAGGTTGAGTGCATTTTCTCAGTCTCCTTTGTTCACTGACTAGACTGATGGAGGTATAAAAAGATTGATACATGAATCATACAACAACTTCCACTGCCGTACTGTACTGAGAGATCTTGCTGAGAACCCAAGAAAATTGTAGTCCTCTGTAATATCACTACCAGGGCAAAGGCTTCTACCCAATCACTTGTTGCCCAGTGTGGTGTGACAGTAGAGGCCAGCAAATAAAAAGCTGAAGTTTTAATTTTGCAGTTTAAAAAATAATTCACTCAGGAGGATATACAGACAAGCTTTTTTCTGACCATCACACAGGTTCCTATATGGAGGACGTTGTAAAAGGCATCCTTGCCATAGATAAACAACTGAAAGAGTTGAAAACAAATACGTCACCAAGTCCAGATGAAATCCCTGTTTGAGTTTACAGAGAATGCTCTATTGGCACTGGCACCATACTTAGCTTACTGTTGTCATGAACCTCTCATACAGCCGTAAGTTCCAAGCAACTGAAAAAAGATGCAGGTGATTCCTATGTACAAGAGCAGTAAAAGAACAGACCCACAAAATTTCAGAATTCTTGATCACATTCTAAGTTCAGATATAATAAATTCCCTTGAGACAGAAAAGCTTATGTCCACAAGTCAGTGTGGATTTAGAAAGCATCGTTCTTGAGAAACTCAGCTTGCCTTTTCTCACATAATGTCATGTGAACCCTGGATGAAGGATGACAGTAAATTCCATATTCCTAGATTCCCAAAAAGTGTTTGACACAAGTGCACCATTGAACACTGTTAATGAAGGTCAGAACATACAGAATACATTCCCAGTGAGTGGCTTGAAGACTTCTGAATTAAAAGAACACAGTTTGTTGTCCTTGATGGTGCATGTTCATCAGAGGTAAGTGTATCATCAGGAATGCCTGAGGGAAGTATGAAAGGGTCACTCTTGATCCCTATATATATATAAAAGGGTCATTTTTAAAGTAAGAACTGAGTTGTAATTGAGTAAGAGAAAACTTTACTTATGAATGTAAATTGTATTACAAACTACAATGTGCACATTTTTTTTCACTTTTTGATATAGTAACTATGAACATTTAAATATTTGTCAAGCTGTGCCACCAGCTTTTGGATCCCAGCATCAAAGAACTGCACTGCCTTGCCATTAAGCCATTTAGTAACAGTTTCTTTCAATATGTCATCATTTTCTAAGCACTTTCCACCAAGAAATTCCTTCAGTTGGGAAACAGATGAAAGTCTGATGGTGCTAAGTCAGGGCTGTATTGTGGATAATCCAGTAATTCCCAATGAAACTTGTCCAATTGTGTCTTTGTTCTTCCACAATGTGAGGCCTAGCATTCTTATGAAGCAGAAATGATGCTGCTGGATAGCAGTCCCCACTGGTGATTTTGAATAGTGTGTCTAAGCTTTAATAATATTTCTCAGAACCTCTCAGCATTTCTTGCCATTCCTCTTGGCAAAAAAAAATCGTACAGAAGAATGCCTATCTAGTCCCAAAACATGGTGGCCATGATTTTCCATGTTGAAGGTTCTTATTTGAATGTTCTTTGTTTCTCTAGGAGTTTGAATAGTGCTGTCCACTGGACTGATGTCTATTTTCTGGAGTGTAGCACACAATCCATGTTGCATCACCAGTTACAGTGTGACTCAAGTACTCATCACTATCCTCATGATAGCATTCCAAAATGGGCAAAGAAGGTGCCATTCACTTTGTTTTATGTTTTTCTGTCATCATTTTTGGCATCCGTCAGCAACAATGTGAAAAACTACTGATCTTGAAACTTGTGAAAATTTCTCATACAGCTCGTCAATAGTGGAGCACCTGTTTTGGCGAACTGCCTTCTCATCTTTCTGTGTCAAGTCTCCATTCATGGCAGTAGGCCCTTCAGATCGTTTTTCATCATGAACATTTGTTCTTCCTTCATTAAACAGCCTATACCATTTATGCACATTTCCATCATTCATTACACTTGCACCATATACTTTAACAAGCTGTTGGCAAATTTCAGCAGGATGAACTTGTTTCACATTTAAGAACTGAATAACTGAGCGCACTTCACAAGCGGTAGGATTACTGATTCACACGGTGACAAATGAAGCAGTGTAACCATATAACCAGCAACGGCAGAGACGTGAAACGTAATGGCGGTGTAGTGAGTGACTGGCCAAGAGTGACTGACCATGAATGGATGTCACATGTCAGGATGCATGGACATGATGGGCTATTTGTTCTTACTTTTAAAATGATCCTTGTAAATGGTCTGAAGTGTGGGGTGAGCAGCAATCTTTGACTGTTTACTGATGGCATTGTAGTATATTGGAGAGTGTTATTGTTGAGTGAGTGTTGAAAGATACAGGATGGCTTAGACAGAATTACAGTTTGACATGATGTATGCAGCTAGCTATAAATGTAGAAAAACTTTAAGTCACTGCAGATGAGTAGAAAAAAACAATCCTGTATTGTTTGAATACAGTATTAGTGATGTACTGCTTGACAAAGTCATGTCAATTAAATATACAGATGTAAAGTTGCAAAGCGATATAAAATAACAATGGTAGTAGAGAAAGTGAATGGTCACCTTCAGTATATTGGGAGAATTTTAGGAAAGTGTAGCTCATCTATAAATGATATCATGTATAGAACACCCGTGTGACCCATTCTTGAGTCCTACTCAGGGACAACTAAAAGGTAGGCATTGGAGCAATTCTGATGCTTGCTACATTATTACCAGTAGGTTGATCAGTGTGCAAGTTTTATGGATATGCTCACAAAAGATGCCCAGGACAGGTCTGCAGGTTGTGCAGCACAGCCACCAGCTGCCACCTCCACGTCTGCCAGTCGCCGCCATGCCTGACTCGGCACAGATCTGCCGGTAGTTGGCTGTGCATGCACTTCCCCTGAGTTAAGCATAAACAACATTGCCATCTGATTTACTTAAGCTTACCTTTATTTACAGTAGGTGCTCAAAATGATGTCCCTCTGTGGTAAGAGCAGCCCGACATCTGAACACGTTGGTAAGCACTCAATTAATTTTGGCTGTTTAATTTTGTTGTTTACCAACTCCTTAAGCATGTGGGGATTGTTTGCATACACCTTCCCCAAAGATAAAAATCACACAGGTTTAGATCTGAAGAATGAGGAGGCCCGTCAACTATTCCGTCAGCAAAAACACGTCATAGAAGCATTAGCGATGTGTGGTCTTGCATTGTCCGGCATGACATAACTGTACAGCTTTTCGTTAGGTATTAGTTCTCGAAAAAAGGATGCAGGATATTGTTCACATATTGTTTTGTGGAAAAAGATTGGTCCAATAATTCGTCTTGCACTTGACAAATACAGCCATGCTTCATCAGAAGGAAAAGGATCTCAGGATCAGCTTCCCCATCATGCACAGACTGTAACAGCCAGCTGCAATAACGATGTCAAGTAACAGTATCTGAGTTCCTTAGCTGATGCACTACCATTATTTTGTACTGTTTCAGTTTCAGTTTGTGCACAGGTTCCATGAGCAGATGCTCTTGACACACCAGTCTGAAGTGCCAAATGGCGCAGAGATTTTCTCGGACTTCATTCCAAGGCCTCCCCTGTCTCATCTAATTTATTTTCAGTTAAAACACTAGGTTCTCTAGGCCTTCATTTGTGTAACGCAGGTCCAGCCTCTTGAAATTGCTTCACTAATCTGCATATCATCAAATCATTGGGAACGTGCCTACTGGAAAATTTTTGTATGAATTCAAACTGATATTCCATATACGATTTTGTTTTTGTATAGTTCAACACAAGAAACACATGTTGATTCCTCATGTGTACCATACCAAATGGAAACTAGACAGGAAACTCAAAACAAAACACTCGAACACTCACTTGCACAATATAGAAGACACGTGCATGGTGTTTCTGTCTCAGGACCGGGCCCAGCAACATGCTGGCAGAGAAAATCCAGACTTGGCGCAGTTGCAATAATGACATCTAGCAACAATATCTGAAGCAATTAAACTTGACAAAAAACTCAAAAGAAAACATCAGTCAGCAGTCACACAGTGTAGTGAGCACACGCAAAGTATTGGTGTCCGAGAACTACACATAGTGACAGTCGGCGCCACACTACCCATGGACCCCTCCTAGGTGTCTTCCATGAAAGAAAATTAGAGAACAGGCATTTTTAGCTGACTGCAGAGATTTTGGAAATTTGTGGTAAGTACCTATGGGACCAAACTGCTGAGGTCATCGGACCATAGGCTTACGTACTGCTTACTCTAACTTGAACTAACTTACGCTAAGGACAATGCACACACCCCTGCCCCAGGGAAGACTTGAACCTCCAACAGGGGGAGCCGCACAAACCGTGGCAAGATGCCCTAGACCACTTGGCTACCTTGCACGACTGACTCTCATTCAAAGCTTAACACTTTGAGGAACAGCTACATAGAAAAATTTCGGACACAGAAGACTAAACATTTTCGCCATTATTTAAAATTTGATGAGCACATTCATGTTTGTATCTTAAAGGGCAACACATGCTAAAAAAGATCAATATTATTGGTGAAAGCTTAGCTTTCCCTGTAGTTATACTGTATGTTTATCAATTTAAACCATTAATTTTTCCCATTTGTGTGTTCCCACTACTTAACAGTGATTTTGCCGTTGGATGACTGCATCATGTGTCCTATGCTCTGAATTCTGCTTTCATTGGCTGGCAAGATCATGTGACTTGAGCTATGACTGGCTGGTGAAAGAATATTGCAATCTAGATTCCAGTGCTTTGGGAGCTGAGCTACCACGCTGTATTTAGTGGAATCTGTATTTATGCTTTCATAATACAAAAATATGCAGCGTACATGTTACCATGCATCAAAATTCTTTCTGAAACACATTATTTTTTGCTGTGTTTAGTTTCCTAAAGTGCCGGGAAGTTCTACATGAGTATATAAAACTCTTACCATTCAAAGGATTGATACGTTTTACAGCTCCGAGGGAGAATATATTATCACTTAACACAGAAAAAATGTACTTTTACCTGGGAAAAAATGTATTTTCATCTGGGAAATCCAGGAAAATCTAGGACTTTTTTTCTTGTCCATTTATACACCCAGTGGCTATTTCCTGTTCACTCCAGCAAGGAGATGGCGGTGCTGGCAGTCGGTAGTTTGAGTTAGCTCCATCAGTAGTCAAGTGCTGTGTTGGATTTTGACAGTGATACATTGAACAAAGTTTTGAACTATGTATTTTGTGATATCTGACATGAAAATCTCAGAAAAAACACTGTCTGTTGATTGCACTTCACATACTATTGGTTTTGTGACGGTGGTGGTCATCATAACCTGAAATCACCTCTTCTTCTTCTAGGCTAGGTGACTTTTCTTCATAAAAGTGTCTCTAGAGGTGAGTGAGAACAGGCAGGTGTAATTCATAGTTTTGTCGAGTTGTTTGAGATTTTCTGTACAGTATTTGAAGCCTACAATTGGCTGTGATTGTGTCCATGCCAAAAGGTGGTTCATAGAAAAAACTTTGACTGTGGTACAGAGAACGTATTTTGACTGTAGCACAGAGAACATGCTTTGATTGTGGTACAGTGAATGAACAAGGATTATGACATAACTTTTAGTGGTGCACAGATTGAAGATTGTCATATAAACATCGAATTTTGATCGTGGTACACAGAATGGACTAAGATTGCACCATAACATTGCAGCTTCAGCAGCCAACAAACATCTTGTTGTTGAGTAGCATAGCTGCCATTAGGCTTTTAAGTCAGTGTGTATTCATGTTGCTTCCATTAACAAAGTAACTGGGATGCCAGTGCATCACCTTTGGCTGCGTACTGCTCTACTCTCACACTTAAGTGTGATACCTGGAGAAATAAATGCAGCCCCAACCTGCGGCAACTGCGTCTTCTGCTCCGTTTAGGGCAGATCAAGCAGCACCTTGTCAGTGGCAGAAGTACCATCAACACAACCACTTGAGACACTGGCAAGATTTACATGCTCTGTATTGCAGATAGGTGGTCAGAAAATGGAGGACTAGCAGCTTCTGAGCACTGAATTTGCTACCCTAGACGTGAAACTAAAAGCCATAGATGAAATAGTCAATGAACTTTCCCAGAAACTGGGGGCTAAGAAATTGCCACTGGCATATGCAAAAAAATTGAAAGGCAGATTACTCATATTCACTCTCACCCTGCCACAACTGAAAGGGAGGTCCAGGCACTAAATAATGAGAACACCAGACAGCATGCAAGTTTAGAGGTACAGATTGAGGCCACAGCACAACAGGAGGTTGAGTCCTTGGATGCCCTAGGATGACCATGCCTAGAGGGACCAAGGCAAAGAGACCAAGGCAAAACAGAATACAACTCTCTCCATTAAGTCATCAGAGAACAAAGACACAAATGAAGTGTTAAACAGACTGATGACAGCCATAGTTCCAAAACAAGAAAGAAAAACTGTAGATAAGATGAATTAGGAAAACACAATCCATTGTCATAGAGGAAACACAGATGCAAGAAGACTGTAAAGGAATTTTGGAGAAAAGTCATAACATTTCAGAAAATAAGTGTGAGACCATAAAAAAGAGAAGACCACAAGTGGCAATCTATCAGGTACCAAAAATTTATAAGGATGATGAGTTCTTGGACTAACTATGTGATCTAAATTTATCAGAATGCATATCCAGAGAAAAATTGGCAAATGAAGTGAAACTAGTATTTAAAACAGCGGCTACGGGATAAAGGTTTTGAAAATAACATTGTAGAGCTACGTTCCAGAGTAAGAAACCAGTTATTGAGTCAAAATAGAGTTTGTAGGTTTCCAATGTCTAGGAGTCAAAGATTGCAATGTCATTGCAAAATGTTTTAGGTATTGCGGTCTGGGACACATTGTGAAGGGTTGCAGAGCCCCTCAAATTATTTGCAGAACATGTGGTGAAGAAGGAAATAAAAAGTGCAATGCCCATCACTGGAGCATGAAATAGGAATGCAACCCTGTAAGAAACAAGGCAAGACCTGTACCAAAGGTGGAACAACTGAATGCCTAATTTACAAACTCTTATACAATCGACAAATTGAGAAGACTGAATGTGACCTCTAACCATAATATGAATTCCAACCAACAAACACAGTACTTTTTAAATCCAGAGTTGGACATTTTTACATCAAGGATGAAACAACAATCTGCATCGACAAGATCTAGAAGCTGGCACCTTGCTGTATAATGGCGATGGCAGCATGGTTTGTAGCAGCAGAAAATGATAACAGTGAAAATGAAATAACTTCATTAATGTACACACTGGCCATGCAAAATACATTTCTTGATAATACAGATTATCCAGCTGAAATGCGTAATGTAGATAAGGTAGATCCGAAAGTTGCATGTTTGCTAAAACTTGAACTCTTACAATGGACTACATTTCAGACTGCATTAATTTTAAGGATGGGAGAACTGGAACATGAACTAATTGAGAGAGAGACTCAAAACATCATACATACACAAGCAGATCACTCACAAAATATAGAGTGTGAAAATGCATCTTGCAACAGCATCTACAAAATGCAACATAAGCAATTATATCTCACAGGCAAATCCCAAACAAGCAGATCAGTATGACACAACAAAATGTAAACAATACATAAAACCTGTTATACCAGAGGAGGGATAACACAACCCAGGGGAAACCCCCTCTGTCATCAATGAGAGGCCATCACATCCACCCAGCAATGGCCATAGAGTGAGACCAACAGTTTATCATGTAAAGAATCTAAAAATGATGTAGCAAGTGATTGTGTAGGGGTACCTCCATATAATAATGTGGCATGTAAAGAAGGAGGGAGACCTCCACCAATCCCCAAAGACATGGCTTTTGATGAAGTAGGAGTACCACCATCAATCCCCTGGCTACACTAAAACAGTATGCGGAACTATGGCATGGGGATGGAGATACACAGCACAATATCTGCTTGACAAACTCCTCCCCAGTGATGATCCACCAACAGATACACAAGCACACATACACCTCAGGGAGATAATGAATAGGGATTACACAAGAAAAACTGTAACTGGCCTGTTTGCGCGAGAGGAAGTTGGGCTAACAATTGCCAGCCTGAAAAACAAGAAAGCACCAGGACCAGACCATATCCATTCAGAAACATTGCACCAGGTCTCACCACAGATAACCTCATATTTAAAGAATTTAATAAATGATGCCCTGAGGTTGTAACAGGTGCCCCTAGCCTGGAAAACAGCTAACAAAGTAATTATTAAAAAAGCTGCAGATAGGGATCCATCAGAACCAAAATCGTACCGACAAATTTGCTTGTTAAATACATTGGCTAAGGTCCATAAGAGGCTTCTACATACCCGCCTTCAAGCTCACAGGGAACTCCATGGCCTTAACCACCATAACCAGTTTTGCTTTAGACCAGGAAAATCTATTGACTACGTGATTAATCGGGCCTTCCAAATTGTAGAACAGATGTTACAAAAGTACACAATTATGATTCTCATTGACATTACTGACGCCTCTGACAATCTTTGGTGGCCAGCAATGCTTGCATGATTTTGAGAACTGTGGGTAACCGGATCCCTGTATAATAGTCTTTGAGACTATTGGAGGAACAGAGTGGCTGAGTAACAAGAAGGCAACCACAAGGTTGGAAATGTTCTGCTGATAAGAAATTGATTACACAAATAACTTAAGATAGAACTCATCTTGCATGAGCACTCTTTGATTAACTTTGTTGATATGTTATCATACCTACTAGGATACTTAGATTTTAAGGATTTTATGATGGATGCTACTTCTTTGGGAGACATGAGTGTCATTTCCGTTTTACTGAAGTTATTTTTAGACTGGTCTCAGATACTCCACTGCACTGTTCACTGAACCTGATAATCCCAAGCTGTCAGTAACAGAAATGAAGTACTTGCTTAAGAGGTTTGCAACACTATGTGCACTTGTTGCCAAAAGCTCATTTTTTTTTTTAAATCTATCTCTTCCTCTTCCTTTTTGGCCCCACCTGTCTCTGTTTTCACTATATCCCATGCAGTTTTTATTTTGTTGCCCGATGTAATTATCTTTTTTTCATAATAAAGCTGGTTCGATTTCTAAATTACTTGCTTCAATATTTTACATTGTTCTCTGTAATGCATTACAATGCAAACATCAGAGCTGTTCCTAGGTAGTAAATACAGTCTCCTTTATGTCCCACATGATGTCTTTATTCCTTGTGTAATCCGTGGTTTATTTTTTTTGTCTTCTGTGTGATTACCTTTAAGGGAAAACAGTTTTCAAAAGTGGAAGTAACTTTATTAACGAATGCTTTGTATTTTCCATTTGAGTCAGAAGTATTGTAAACATCTATCCAGATCATGTCTTTGGGCAACTTCTTGAATTTCTCAATTTTTGACTGATTTATTACCCTCCTATACTCAGATTTAATAGATTTTTTTATCCTGATAAGTTTCAAAATTTAACACAAGATGCTGCATGTCATGATCAGGTAGCCCATTTACTATTGGTTTTGTGATATGACTTTTTCCCTAGATTTGTCTATGAAGATATTATCAATAGCAGTCTCAGACCATTTGCATATTCTAGTTGCAAATTTCATAGTAGGAACTGAATTGAATGATAGTGTTACTGATTGCAATAATTGTTCACTGACAGAGCTTCTCAATAAATCCACATTAAAATCACCACTCGCCACCATTTTCTTGTTTTTTACTGTGAGATGGGACAACAGAGATTCCAGATTTTTTATAAAGAGGTTAAAATTTCCTGAAGATGAAGTGTATATACTTATTATTGTAAAGAACATATTATGAAATACTACTTCTGTTGCACAAGCTTCTAAGTGCTGTTCTGAGCAAAATTTATTAATATCAATATTCTTAAAATCAACACAGTTTCTGACAAATGTGGCAACTCCTCCTTTCTCCATATTTTCTCTCCAGAAGTAAGAATCTAACTTGAATCCTGTAACATTTAACCTATTTATACCAGTGGTCACATGATGTTCAGAGAGGCAGATTATATCAACTGGTTTGCTCAACTAATTCTTCGACAAAATAAGCATCTCATTAAGCTTACCCCTTAGTCCTCAGATATGCTGATGCAATAAAGATAACTGATTTTCTGCACTGGCTGAATTGAAACTTGATGAACCTAATTTTCCAGTTAGTTTTTGAGTATCTATACTTTCAATCAGAGGTTGTATATATCAATTGTGTACATTAAAATTTGCTTTCTGGCTGCCTGTTTTATCAATGTGAATGTTATTTTCAACCTGTCTCTGAGCATCTTTTGTTTCTGCCTGCCCTACCCTTAAAAAACTGCTGTTAATCAAGGGAGATGAATGTTCAGATGGGATCGTTGCATATGCTGGTGCTGTTAGTTGTGAATCAGCCAGTGCAAGAGCAATATTGCAAAACAAGGTCAGTGGTATGTTACACACAATACAACAATGGTGCAACCAAAGCAAATTATCCATAGCAACACAAAAAAACAACGTACACAACACTTAAAGGATCACTACAAAGACACTTGGCAATTAAAATAAACAACATGAATGTAAAACATGAAATAGTAGCTAGATGTCTTGGGGTACACATTGATGAATGTCATAGCTTCAATGAACACATTTACATCTACATTTATACTCTGCAACCCACCCAACGGTGTGTGGCAGAGGGCACTTTACATGCCACTGTCATTACCTCCCTTTCCTGTTCCAGTCGCGTATGGTTCGTGGGAAGAACGACTGCCGGAAAGCCTCCGTGTGCACTCGAATCTCTCTAAGTTTACATTCGTGATCTCCTCGGGAGGTATAAGTAGGGGGAAGCAATATATTCGATACCTCATCCAGAAACGCACCCTCTCGAACCTGGACAGCAGGCAACACCGCAATGCAGAGCATCTCTCTTGCAGAGTCTGCCACTTGAGTTTGCTAAACGGCTCCATAACGCTATCACTTGCTAAACATCTCCATAATGCTATCACGCTTACCAAATAACCCTGTGACGAAATGTGCCACTCTTCTTTGGATCTTCTCTATCTCCTCTGTCAACCCGACCTGGTACGGATCCCACACTGATGAGCAATACTCAAGTATAGGTCGAACGAGTGTTTTGTAAGCCACCTCCTTTGTTGATGGACTACATTTTCTAAGGACTCTCCCAGTGAATCTCAACCTGGCACCCGCCTTACCAACAATTAATTTTATATGATCATTCCACTTCAAATCGTTCTGTACGCATACTCCCAGATATTTTACAGAAGTAACTGCTACCAGTGTTTGTTCCACTATCATATAATCATACAATAAAGGATCCTTCTTTCTATGCCTTCACAATACATTACATTTGTCTATGTTAAGGGTCAGTTGCCACTCACTGTACCAAGTGCCTATCCGCTGCAGATCTTCCTGCATTTTGCTGCAATTTTCTAATGCTGCAACATCTCTGTATACTTTCTATGCATTCGCAATACATTACATTTGTCTATGTTAAGGGTCAGTTGCCACTCACTGCACCAAGTGCCTATCCGCTGTAGATCTTCCTGCATTTCATTGCAATTTTCTAATGCTACAACTTCTCTGTATACTACAGCATCATCCACAAAAAGCTGCATGGAACTTCCGACACTATCTACTAGGTCATTTATATATATTGTGAAAAGCAATGGTCCCATAACACTCCCCTGTGGCATGCCAGAGGTTACTTTAACGTCTGTAGATGTCTTTCCGTTGAGAACTACATGCTGTGTTATGTTTACTAAAAATGCTTCAATCCAGCCACACAGCTGGTCTGATATTCTGTAGGCTCTTAGTTTATTTATCAGGCGACAGTGCAGAACTGTATTGAATGCCTTCTGGAAGTCAAGGAAAATGGCATATCGCAACCAAAGCCGAAAGTGTACTACACAAACTAGTGACATTAAATTTGACACGATACAGACAACCACTCACACATATAAGAATGTACCACTGTGCACTTTTTGAGTTGGTATTGAGATTTGCAGCTAGTATGTGGCACATGGACTTGCTCTCTCAATGAATATGATCACTGTTAGGTGGGGGCAAAGGAGTGTGCTACTTAGACTATTTGTGGTTTTCAGCACCACATCAGTCGATTCACTATATGTGGTGCTTGGAATATACCAGATTGAAATAGCCCTTAGTTATCAGCCTGCAACATAATGGCTGAAGATGAGTAGACCTGAGAGAGTGTTGCAGATCGCTGGGCAGCACATAGAAGATAGGCACCAAATAAAAAATTGACAAGTGGACACTTGGCAAAAAGAGTGGGACAAGAATGATAAGCACTGCCAAGTCTATTCATTTTGCCTAATATCAGGGAGCAGTTATGGTTGCACTGTCAAGTCTATTCATTTTTGCCCAATATCAGGGAGCAGTTATGGTTGCACCATGTTAACCCCAGCTGAGGCATGGTTTATTTTGTGACTGAACATAGCCCTTATCAGATGAATTGGTTCCCAAGAACACTTCCTTTTGAAATGCGTTAGACAGAGGCACTTCAGTAATAACATAGAACACATAATAGAAACAACATTATATGATGCACTGAGGAAAGATACACGGATACACTTGAACGCGATTGCCAACAACATCTCAAAAGCAGAACATGAAATATACAAACAGACTCATCACTACAGGAGGCACAGGAGATGAAGACAGGCCAACATGGATAGCTCGAGTAGCTCCAGTACTGATGATGATACAAGTGACAGTGACAGTATTGATATAACATAGACACACAGAATATACATAACATAAAACATGTCTAACCTGCACAACCACTCACATAAAAATTAATCAAAGATTGCAATTTATATCTTATTATGAATGAATCTAATTAAAAGTAGGAGTACTAAGAATAGTCCATGGATGGATATTATTCTGGAATCCATGTTAAACCTGCACCCAACATTGTTAAGTAGTTACATAAATGAACACTTCATTGTAAATGTAATAATATGAATGTAATATAAATTTAATATAAAGCAAGCAAGCAAAATCAAAGAGTGCCAATACATATCAGAAACAGATTACGCATATTACACAATTATACAAAATTGGTGGATCACCTACTTAAATAAGTCTAGTTTTATTCTATAAAAATGTATTTAAAAATTAATAATAGTTTAGTGATGGCTTCTTATATCTCCTACAGCTATGCAGGAACATAAATAACTTAATTAGATTACACTGAGACTGGATATTGTTCCAAAGATATGCGGAATTTGTTTACTAACCAACCTAGTGGTAGTAGTTGTTATGTAACCTAATGAACATCAACTCACGCAGAACTCTAACAAATCAACATAGATTAGATCTGCATGGACTGAATAAATTGTTGTCCTATAGAGGGATGTTCATGTGGATAGAGCATGTAGAGGCTGCACTTAAAGTTCAATAGCAAGTCCTCTTGCCTGGGTGGGGCTGGTGAAGGGATATCTATGTCTACTCTTTCCTGTCTTCTTTTATTCTCTTCTTAAATTATACCATAAATTTATAATTTCCTGCTTCAAAATTCCTGTATTTTTCTTTTAAAAAAGTGTAATTGCTGTAAGTAAATAAATGATAACACCAAAATACAGACAAAAGAACTCCATGCAGCCCCATCTCCACTTGGTGCTGCATGAGCAACAGTGCCTATGGCCTCAGCTGGAATTTTTTGTGTAGTGGTGGTTATGGGTACTGGATAAGACGTCTGTATGGAGTACTATGGCCTGCATAAATTAATAAGATGGTAGGCCCTCATAGTCATAATGCAGCTTGGAAAAAAAAAATTGCAGCTTTTCCACTCCAACTATTACTGCTATGTGGTGCAGGTTTCATTGCGCACGGCTAGCCTGCCTCGCAATCTTTTTGAGTACATGTTGCTGTAACCTAAATGTCACCATGCTATGCTTCTAGGTGGCGGTAGCTAATGCAATACTCTACGGCATCTTTCTTTCACATTCCTATAAGTTTTACTTTAAACTAGGTAGTGCTGCTACATTTCCTCCTTCTGTGGGAAAGACTTTGCCCCTCAGGTCTTGCTCAGGAGTGGTTCTCCACCATAACTACCTCCCCTGTTGATTCATAAAATAAGTTGCACACTTCCAAGATTATACTAGACTGGCAATGTTGAACATTATACATTTACTACATTAAATTTTATGGCTGCTTCCTTGCAATTCCTTCAGTATTTGTATCATCTATTGTGTCTGTGTAGTGGGCACATCCATGCTTCCAGTGTTCCTTAAACTGTAACAAATTAATTTTTTTCTGATATTTACACTACAGTACTTCTCACACAGTTACTATGGCTCTCGTCACCTTGGAGTCTCTCCTTGTACTGTTTAATCTCATAATATTCTCAAATACTTTGAAACATATTTCATTACTGTGCCTATTTCCATGCCTTTGCAAAATTACTGCTAATTCTCCATTCCCCAGTTACAAACTAAAAATGACACTCTTTCTTTCTTAATAAATTATCCTTAACCTATCAACATCAAGAAAACGTGGTCTGGTTCCCTTTAACATTTGTGCTTGGCATCTAATCTGTCTATCTGGTCGTTTTAACCCTTTGTTTTGGGACAGCTTTTAGAGTTTCTTCCCTATGCTATCCCAGCAAATATACTCCCAGAACTATCCTCACAAGAAAGCCACGTACACCACTACCATTCACAACACTTCAAGAGGCAGTCCCACTTATTTCTCAGAGTGCAGCACTGCTAATTCTCCATTCCCCAGTTACAAACTAAAAATGACACTCTTTCTTTCTTAATAAATTATCCTTAACCTATCAACATCAAGAAAACGTGGTCTGGTTCCCTTTAACATTTGTGCTTGGCATCTAATCTGTCTATCAGACTGAATTACCCTTGAAATGCTTGGTTTTCCTGTACTTATGCTCACCCAAAACAACTTTCTAGTGCCTGGCAGCAGCATGCCATTTGAATCATGCCTTATTGTATTTGTACACAGTTTAACTCGTTTATTCCATATGTTAGATGCACATTGTGACAGCTTTATATTGGCAACATCTTTCTGTTGCCAAATGATAACATTGGCTTGATATTCAGTGAGGACATTTAGTTTCTTGCCTGTGTTGTACCTTTCACCCACCTCATACTTATAGTGTACATCAGACTTCAGCTGTGCTGTAAACAGCCTGCCTGCACACATCAGCTGCTTGCCCTGCAAGTCCGTGATCCAGTACTTGTGCTCATGCTACATTCTGAACCTGTGGTGTGCACTTTGCAACAGATTCAGCCCTGTTGACTTGATAATCTGCTCCACAAACTCATCTCTTTCTTTTCCTCCCTTCACTCTGCTTCTGAAGAAATGTATGTGCCTGAACCATTTCCGCCACAACTTCTTGTGCATTTCCTGTAGAACCTAAAACAATGTCACCATCCACAGTTCCATTCTGCATGATGCAAAAATAATGTCCACCTGGTCCAGGTTCTTTTGCGCAACAAAACACCTACTGTCACCCACTGGGGCAGAAACTACTACACTTATGTCACCTATGTTTCTATCACAGCAATTAATCACTTTGGTACAGCCCATAGCCATTCCTGCACCACATACTCCACTATTTCTCTGGGATTGGAGCTGGTACTTCTACATTACTCATCTTAACTTCAACAATATCATTACCCTGTCTTGCTTAAATTCCCAGGAACTTTTATTATGACACCATCTATAATTAATTTAATCTTCTGACTCAAAAGATTGTCCATCTATTGATGACATTCCACCTTTACACTTCACAGGATCAACAGGTTTAACTACATTAATAACAGTCAGATGCTCTGCAGGAACAAGCAAACTATCTAAAAGCCTGCACCTCTCCCATCCAGCTTCCTACTCCTCCCTCCTCTCTGCTTCCTCTCTTTCCCTTCTTTTCATTCCCTCCATAATCAACATTTTCCTCCCACGCTGAGGCCGATTTTCAATCAACCAGTCATTGTGCTCTCCCCACAGCTTGTCTCTATTTTTGATCAGCTTTTTTCTTCTCCTCAGCATCAAGTGTTTCTAATCTCTTAGACACTCAACCTTCTCCACTCGCAACTTACCTACTTCACCTATTAAAATTTAAGCACTTCCCTTGAAGTAGCTCTTTTGGTATTGACAACCCTGATGCTCCCTGTGGTACTGGTGACATGATTACCTCTTATCAGTGACACAAACACAAAGGGAAAAGAAAATTGAAATATAACACTATCCCAACACTTCTCACATCTTTACATCCTTAAGTACCATTTAGCTTCACCTCCTGAATCACTGCTCATGATTAACAGCTTATATACTCTAGACTCTTGCTGAGGTGGACATTTCTGGTACGTATGGGTGCTGGATTAGCAGTAGTGCTGGATTATTGAGAGAGTCTTAAATTTAATGTAAACATGTAAGGATTGTATTTTATTAAATCTTAAGATGCATTCATTTTCACAGAAAACTTAGTCCTTGAGTATGTACATATAAAATAGCATTACTAGCTATGAAACACGTCCCAAATTTTTAGTGATCTTGATGATGATAGATGAGAACAGTATGCTCTATTACAAACGGCTTTTCAAGCATTACATCAATACTGCATAATTCTGATTGTTGCTTAATGTACTCCAAGGGGATGTCTGCAGCTTCAGCACAAGCACTGTGAGGTATCTTCATGTTCTCTCCTCCTATTCCTCTTATTCATCACTTTCATCATAATTTTCCTGAATGCTTTTGATTATCTCTTTATTTGTTAAATTTTGGTCATAATTAGTTCCTCATCCAACATTGCACTCTGCAGCAATTTTCTGTGAGGAAACTCAGTTCAACTTATCTCTATTTTCAAGTTTCTACTTGAGACCTAACATAATGTGTTTCCTTTTAAAAGTCATTATACTGAACCATAAAGGAAGCCACAATTTCAAACATGTATAGCATTGTTTAACATTGTAATTAACTAACAACATTGTTGCACACGAGCATTCATTTTTGTATGCATCATTTCTGCTTGAGTGACTAGAGCTGGATGCGGACCAGATTACTGAGGGGCCAGACTACTGAAGGCCGGATTAGTGAGAGTTTAGTGAACTGCTAGACAATGAGCCACACCTCTTGTTTTTGACACCCGTACTACCCGTATCAATCAGGTGAGAACTAACGCTTATGTTTTAAGTCTCCTCAAAATATGTCTGTGGTCACCTGTTACATACTGAACTTACAAGCACAACTAAACTCCTGGAAAACCCACTGACTTGCCATGACCTTGCAGTCAAATAAAAGTAAAACTCCACCATGTGTGGATGAAACAGTACCCCTGCAATGTCGAGTCATCTACTTCATCCATGGGTGGCGGTTGTAGGCTATGGTTCAGATGTCATGCTGTTGGCACATGATCTGGAAAACTTAAGTTTCTGATTTTGATGGTCCTTTTTCTGCACTTCTGGTTATGGCCACTGCTAAGAAGAATTGATTGAACTTTGGAGTCAGTGATTTTAACTTACATCCTCTTGAAGGCACTTCCAAATAGTTTTGTGTAAGTCAGCATATTCCATAGAATCTATAGGTCATAATTCTGTTTGACATTTGATTGAAACTCTTCCCTTCTCTTTACTAACTACCTTGTTTCTGTTATCATGCACATTTTTCATACTTGCAAGCTCTGTAGCTGTTTATTAAATAATTATACACTTCTTCTATATCTCTGCTGTCTTCATTTTCTAAGATGCTGCATGTGTTGTGCAATTTAATCTGTGTACCAACTTCTTATTAAATAAATTCTCAAAATCTACATTTCTTTGGTCATGCCTGATGCACCTGATTTCTTCTAGTTTTATATCTATTTTTACTCTGTACATTATGTGTCTATGAACACTTCCCATTCAAAAATGATGTATTACTACAGTTTCTTTTTTTTTATTCTTTGATAAAACAGAGAATTTCATTTTTAGTTCCAGTTGTATGTTGCCAAGTACCTTGCCAATTCCATTTTCTATTTGTTCTTGTCTGGAAGTCTGGGAGTATGTGTTAAGGAGGAACATATTACTCTTCTCAGAAATTCTACTGATGTATGACCTATGTGATTTCTGGAATCATATCCAAAGTTCAACACTGAGTTATTATTTTTTAGTTTTGTGCTACTTTCACATTAAAATCATCTTGTAGTTCAATATTATGTTATTTTTCCACGTCTAAAACTTTCTAGTGAGATCTTCTACCTTCTTATCAGACTGTGAGCAGATTGATGCAGTGATTTTAATTATTTCCATGGAAACAATTTTTCAAAACAAGTGCTGCTATTGCCTGTCATTCCTTCGGTGTCTGTAATGTTGTTGTTAATTTTCTGATCAACAGTAAATTCTATAGCTGAACTTTCCCTGCTTTTTTTCTCTGTAGTAGAACACATGGCCACATTTTAAGTACAGTATATTTTATCTCTGTCTTTTTGTTGCTCTTCCATTAGCCCTTGCATTTCCTATTTTATTAAGTTATTTAAGTTCTCTTGTAACTAGATTAATTTTGATTTTGTCCTAGAGTTCTGCAATTTATGGTTTCTAAATAAAGCATTGAAGAAGTTGTTGGATTTGGAAGGTTCACGTTATTGTCTATTTAGTCAGACTTCATGTAATTTGGTGTGGGCGCTGAAGTAGTGTGACATGCTTCTTGGTTTGAAGCCATTATGTGATGTCTCTCAGTCTACCACTCCCATACACCTCCTCACTCAGATGACCCAAGAAGGGCTATTACCAAAGAATGGAGCAGGCTTGAGGAACAACATCTCAATCACCGTGTAGACAGCATGCCAAGAGGATCTAAGCACATTGAAATATTCATGATAGAGCAATACTGAATTGAATGTTATGAAGTAGCAGTTTTTAAATCCAAATATGTACAAAGATATGCAGTTTTGAATGGCTGTCTATATCTGGATTATTGTTTTGTTATGTCTAACAGTAAAGTAAATTTTTATTTCTATTGTGCATTTCTTTAATTTTCCTGCTTTCCTTGAATCTAAGCCCATACACAGATATGCAGGAGGTGCAAAACCCTTTTTGAACAGTTTTGACACATTTGGCCTATGTGACTAAAACAAGAAAATGAGGTTGATAATGTTGTCATCGAGGTTTGGTCTCCTTCGAAGGATGACTGTGTAGTAAGTGTTACTGTGTCAATTGAATAACAAAACTTGTGTTTTGGAACTTATTGCAGAGGCTTTTTATGGTTCTCATTATTCACCAAGCAATATTTTTGTCATTCTCCGAGCTGGCACCTTAAATACTGCCTCAGTAGCTGCTCTCTTTTTGCTTTTTCAGATACCTACTAGTGTAATATGTGTGCATTCCATTTTAAAACAGAGTATCATGTGTGTGTGTGTGTGTGATGAACTACACTTGTTCTCTTGAAATCAATATAGGAAACTTAATATGAAAAAATAAGACAGTGGATGAATTATACCTGATTGTTTGATTACATCTAGGTCAAAGTAGAGTCCTTTGTGGACAGGTTCAGGAGGCTCAATTTCTGCAGCCATCAGTGATGCAGTGACCAGTGCCATTATGGACGTTAATGTTGATGTCATCCTCCTATAAAAAAAGGACAAGAGAATTTGACTAACATACAATCTATTGCATGAAAAATATTACTCTTTCACAATTATAGTAGAACTAATTTTGTAATATTACTGTTGTTTCTGTAATCATAAAGAAACAGATATCAAACTTATGTTACAAAATTTTGTGTATTGTGTATGAAATTATAATAGAAAATTAGAAAAGACAATGACTCACCTATAGCTGAATGATTTGTGGTGCATAGAAACACCTAAGAGTGTAGACTGCAGAATGAAGACACATTACTAACTTCTGAACTATTGCACTTCTTTTAGTACACACACTCCTATGAAAGCCTAGTTTAGTGAGGAATATATGAATGTACTACAGCCCCCTATATATTGCTCCCATGGGAATTGAAAAGGCAAGTTAAGATTAATTTTAGTACACACAGAACACTTAAGTAGTAATTCTTCCTGTCTTCATATGCAATTGGAAAGTGCAGAAATTTCAACATATGAAACATTGGTTTGCACCTTTTGGATGTAGATGCAGACTCTGACACACACTGACACACAAGTTAACCAAGCATGGCCACGAGTAAGTGTAGGGGTGTATATACTTAAAATAGAAAATGTCAGTAGCTTGAAAGAAAGTAATGTTCTATGCTGACATGTACACTACGTGGTCAAAAGTATCCTGACACCCCCAAAAACATATGTTTTTCATATTAGGTGCATTTTGCTGCCACCTACTGCCAGGTACTCCATATCAGCAACCTAGGTAGTCATTAGATATTGTGAGAGCGCAGAATGGGGCACTCTGCGGAACTCGCGGACTTTGAATGTGATCAGGTGATTGGGTGTCACTTGTGTCATTCGTCTGTACACGAGATTTCCACACTCCTAAACATCCCTAGGTCCACTGTTTCTGATGTGATAGTGAAGTGGAAACAGGAAGGGACACGCACAGCATAAAAGCGTACACGCTGACCTCGTCTGTTGACTGACAGACTGACAGAGACCGCCAGCAGTTGAAGAGGGTCGTAATGTATAATAGGCAGACATCTATGCAGACCATCACACAGGAATTCCAAACTGCATCAGGATCCACTGAAATTACTATGACGGTTAGGCAGGAGGTGAGAAAACTTTGTTTTCGTGGTCAAGTGGCTGCTCATAAGCCACACATCAAGCCGGTAAATGCCAATCAATGCCTCGCTTGGTGTAAAGAGCGTAAACATTGGATGATTGAACATTGGAAAAACGATGTGTGGAGTGAGAATCATGGTGCACAATGTGGCGATCTGATGGAAGGGTGTGGATATGGCGAATTCCCGGTGAACATCATCTGCCAACATCTGTAGTGCCAACAGTAAAATCTGGAGGCGGTGGTATTAGGGTGTGATGTGGTCATGTTTTTCTTGGAGGGGGCTTGCACCCCTTCTTGTTTTGCATGGCACTAACACAGCACAAGCCTACATAGATGTTTTAAGCACCTTTTCACTTCCCACTGTTGAAGATCAATTTGGGGATGGCAATTGCATCTTTCAACATGATTGAGCATCTGTTCATAACGAATGGCCTGTGGTAAAGTGGTTACATGACAATAACATCCCTGTAATGGACTGGCCTGAACAGAGTCCTGACCTGAATCCTATAGAACATCTTTGGGATGTTTTGGAACGCTGACTTCATGCCAGGCCTCACCGACAGACATTGATACCTCTCCTCAGTACAGCACTCCATGAAGAATGGGCTGCCACTCCCCAAAAAACCTTCCAGCACCTGATTAAACATATGCCTGAGAGAGTGGAAGCTGTCATCCAAGCTAGGGGTGGGCCATCACCATATTGAATTCCAGTGTGACTTGTATGTCATTTTCAGCCAGGTGTCCAGATACTTTTGATCACATAGTGTACTTTTTTGCATACACAACCAATCAGGAATACATGATGATTATCTTTCCTCAATTTTATATACTTTTTCTGCCTGGAATTTTTGTATTTTAATGTGGATAGAAATAAATACACTGCCTGGACACAAAAAAGAAAAAGTATCCAGATTTGTGGGGCATTTAGATTTGACAGATTTAAGAAGATTTAACAAAACATAAAAGATTGCAACATAAAATACAATGAATAATGTGTTAACAAACACAGAAATGTAATATACTGAAAATTATACCACTTACTTATCCTTCTCTATGGAATGTTGGCAGGTGCATTAAAATGATTTTATAGTCTGGCAAAAAGTGAAAACAATGGGAATTGCTGCAAGACATTTTTCTGGCACTGTGTTGCTATTCAGTTGGAACATTGGAAGCAAGATCACAATAGGCAGATGTTCTGAGATGACCAACATGTTCATTTTGCAGAATTAAATAGGCTGTTGAAGAATTTACAGTTAACATAAAATGCCCCTTGAGGATGCAGTAGATACTGAAAGCATGCGTGATCAACTGCTGGTAACTGGTACCTCTGTATAACTACTACCAAAATTCAAATAAATTGTATGTAGCCATTGTGGCTGTCACTGACCAGCATTTACTCACAAGTATGATTTGCATAAGTGTTTGTGAAGATAGCCTATGTGTTAGCAATGAGTGATATGTGTAGCTGTTACTTAACAATACAGACTGAGTGAGCTGGTACAGTGATAAGACATTGGATTTTCATTTGGGAGAATGGTGGCCAAAATCCACATCTGGCAAATCTGCAGTTATTTCCGTAACTCAACTAAGATAAATGCTGTGATGGTTCTTTTGAAAAACATGTGACCAATTTCCTTCCATTATCTGAGCAAGTGCTCCATCTTTATTGGCCATGTTGTTGATAGTACATTAAACCCTAATCTTCCTTCCTTCTAGCAGTACAGACATTGGCGTTTGAAATGTGATTCAGAACATGATGGGATGGAATTCACCAGTCACTATCACCTGAAGGCGTTCGGGGGCATTTTATTATCTATCCAGTGACAATGAAAAGGAGTAATACAACACAAAACAAATGAGGCTTTTAAATTACTATCACTAGTAACTGCTGAGCTGTTAGCAGAAATCACAGAAGTTCCATGTCAAAGAAGCCATAGGTATTATTTAAATTCTTGATAATGTTATTATAAAACCTACCATCTCACTGATTGAGGACTTCCTTGCAACTGATGCGGGTGGTAAAGAATAATGCTCCATTCAGGGGTTTGTCAGTGGTGAACAGATTAAGTGACTCTTTTCATAATAAAACAATATGTAGACACACAACACCACTACACAGACTTACAAATGATTTACTGTTCTTTTATTTGTATTTATTTATATGCAACATTTCCTATTACAATGTTTGTAATACTACATACTACTGAGGCAGTGTTAAGATAAAAGTAATAAGTTACGTAATAAAATGCACATGTTGTTAGGTCAACTCCAAAGGACCTTCCTTATTTTCCAAGATGGCATTTGGAAAATGTAGACAGTAGCTATGTACATTTTTTTCCTGTGATGGTCTGCTGTACCACTTACTGTGATGTAGTGACCCTTTATTTATATGTACTACAGCCAGATGAGGTGGCTCACTGTTTAAGACCTAGAATTCATATTCAGTATTCCCAACTACTTGCACTGACTTTGGTTTTACATAGTTTTCCTAAATCATTTGATGAGAATTACCAGATTGCTTCTTCAACATGTAAATATTCAATGTCAGGCATTTGGGTGAGCAGCAATCAGCTACAGTGGTATCAGGCACACAAAAGATTAATAAAGGTAGGCATCATTACAGCACTATTTGCCTCCACAGCTGAGTGATCAAGGTGGCAGAATGTCACGTGAGGGTCCTGTGTTCTATTTCCGACTGGGTCAGAAATTTTCTCTGTTCAGAGACTGGGTGTTGTGTTGTCTTCATCATCATATCATCCCCATCATAATCAAGTTACTGAAGTGGCATCAGTTAAAAAGACTTGCACCAGGTGACTGATCTATCCAATGGGCAGTCCTCACAACACAACATTTCATTAGACTCAGAGAGTAATAAGGTAGCAAAATTCACATGATGTGTGAGAGCGCTATGGAAGGATGTATTGGTGTTTTCTAATGTGTTCAAGGTAAACTGTCTGTGTATCTGTGACCATCTTCATGCCCATCAATTCATTTCACATACTTGGGTAATTGGTATTGCTGCACAGATGCCCTGTATCCATGTGCACTAATAAATTTTTGAAGCCATTGCTCAACACAGATGGTGAAAGAAACAAGTCCAACTTATACCATGTGTTGCAACTGTAACTAGAGCACATGAAGACTGCCAGTATTGCAAAAGCAGAGCAATGCCTGTACCTCATTGCTACACAGCACACACAGCTATAGAAAGGAGTGTAAATGGCACAGTATGATGGCACCCAGAATGTCATTCTGCAAACTATACAATATGGAGTAATAATGTGCAGTATCCGAGCTCCACCACGCCAAGGCATGCCAGTACTGATGAGAAGTGCAGAGGCAGGGAAAACTGTCTGTACTTGAGACATCATGTTGCAGACAGGATCATTGACACCTCTGTTTAAACGTGGTCAAGTTGCCACCTAACCTGCTACAATGACATTTTGGCTTTAAATACCCTTGTTTTGGACAGCTCATCCTCACTGTGTCTGATCATTCCATCTGCATCACCAATCCCAATTGCAAGTTATCACTGCTGGTAAACCATGATGTGCTGCTTGCTGCCTATCTGAAGACTTAAACGATGAGACTGCAGCCTGACAGCTGTGGGTGGACTTTGTCACTCTGTGCTAGCATGACTGGTAGAAGGTGCAGACCTACAGGGCCTAGCCAACTGATTACAGGCCGCCATCTTCTACTGTTGGGTGGGAACATGAGTACTGTCTCTCAGGTGGTATGTGTATCACCTTCCTGGCTGTATGCTGTGTATGCTGAGGGGGCCCTGGGCTTTCACCTACATAACAACTGCCATCCGGAAGATGCTGTGGGTACAGGTGTAAGTGCGCGTCTCTCTTTGAATGTGTTGAGGCCTTCGAGTCCATCGCAGTGCATCCATGAGCTGTCATGTGGTTAACACTGTGTTCCCTGCACTGTTTTGCTGTCAGATAGGTTGCCTGACCTGCCACAAAACTATGCAAGCTATTTGGGTACTGTGTCCAGCATTTCTCACTGATGCCTGGGCAGGCAGTCTAGCCTGTTTCCTGAGCATCAGAGAAGACAATATTCACTGTAGCAAACACATTGATAAAATGTTATTTCAGAAACTGCTGTTGCTCTGGCACCTTTGGGCATAAGACGGAAACACTCAGCAGCCCTTGGAGCTCAGCCTCTGATACGCTGTAATGTCACCGCCTCACATGTCCAATTTCAACACCCACTGACCTCCTGAGCCAAGGGTGAGCGTTACAGTATTATCAATACATACAAAACACCAACTGAAATTTAGGAGTTGGCTGACAATGTTAGCAACAATAAAAAGGGTCACAGAACGTACTGAAGAATTGCACTAAAGCAGATAAAGTGATTATTAGCAGAAGATAGCATGTAGAATATTGTATGAAGCAGATGACCAGACATGTTACAGAAGCCTTTTAAAAATCTTGTAACTCACACACTTACATCCTAACACATTGTACTTCTTAATCGTTTTTGTTACTGATATTAAAAATCAATTACAGCTGAACCGTGATTCATAAGTCGCAATACAAGACACATAGATAATATTCATGTACTCTTTACTTCCTTGTCTATGGTTTAGAATGGCTCAATGTTCTCTCCCTATCAGTTCAAAAGAATCCTAAAAACATATCTCATTAGTCACTCTTTCTGGAAATTATCTGAATATTTAAATTCTGGAATTGAAAATGCTTGTTAGCTACTTGCCAAGTAGCAGTGCTTGTTGTAAAATTGCATGACGAGCAATAACGTACTGTATATGAGACTCAGTGTTTACAGATGTAGGTACATATTTTCTGTGATGAATACCACTGTAATCAATTAAATATTAAACTATTAATGACGGATAAACAAGGAGATACATAGTATAACTGAGGAGGCAACAGCTTTTTCCTGAAACAGCAGTTTTCTGTCTAATTTACTTGATTTAATTTAGTTGGTAGAAGCCTGAATAGCATTACACAGAATAGTGATGATTTATTGTTAATATACTGTACAGTTTAAGTTTCTGTGATTTTCTTGTTATTTGTTAATACCTTGACAAGTTCCACATCCCTGAGTGTTCTTCTTCTTGATGGGATCTATGGAACATGGTGGATTGACGGATGAGTGAATAAATTAATTATTGGAAATATGCAGTACCCCTCGATTAGCCTACCGTCATTTGTATTTAGTAGCAAGTGTGAACAATTTTTCACCTTGATAGACATTGCAGTGTAAGAGGAACTAAGTTGGGCTGTTTTCTGAAAAGTTATTGGCAGATGTTCTTATTTTTATATTCATTATTATATTGATTATGATGATTGTGATATTGCAGTTTTGGCATAACAGTTTGTGTCACTGGCTGTTGTGCTGTGGATTGCCAATTCAGTTATTTGTTATTTAGTATTTATCATTCCTGGAAGGTTCACAGAAGTTCTTGTTTTTGCATATTCTAGAATACTTTATGTTTGTACAAATAGCAGTAGTTCTCTCTGTTCTGGCTGTACACTGGTGTTTGTAATAAACATGTTTTTAATGGTAAATGCTGTACTTCACTGATGAACCTGCTTTATGATTTGGACTTGATTGTGTTTATGATGTGACAATATTTACCTTTGACTTCTGTCTGTGCCCTAGTCAGCAGGTAATTAATGGCAGCTTCACAAAAACACTAATTTGCTGCAGCTGCAGGGAGACATCCAGCTAGTGGTTCACTGAATCTGATAGCAACAATGCAAATGTAGTAGTTGATTTTAATTAACTGTATCTGACCAATTATGATTAAAACAGCTGGCAGAAGCTTAACCTAAACCCACAAATTGACAGACTCAAGATAAGGTGCTTTGAATTAGAAAACAGTTTTTTATATTAGTCATGTCAGTTCATGTTTTCAGATATTTAATTTGGATACGTTTTTGTATCATATAAATACAACTGTTCACACATTCTAAAGAAACCAGCAGTATGCATTATGGTTTTGTTCATTGCCTTGTGTAATTCTTTAAAATAACAAAACTGTATCCAGAATGAGATTTTCACTCTGCAGCGGAGTGGGCGCTGATATGAAACTTCCTGGCAGATTAAAACTGTGTGCCCGAACAGAGACTCGAACTCGGGACCTTTGCCTTTCGCGGCCCGGTACTCACAGCTTTACTTCTGCCAGTACCTCGTCTCCTACCTTCCAAACTTTGCAGAAGCTCTCCTGCGAACCTTGCAGAACTAGCACTCCTGAAAGAAAGGATATTGCGGAGACATGGCTTAGCCACAGCCTGGGGGATGTTTCCAGAATGAGATTTTCACTCTGCAGTGGAGTGGGTGCTGATATGAAACTTCCTGGCAGATTAAAACTGTGTGCCCGACCGAGACTCGAACTCGGGACCTTTGCCTATCGCGGGCAAGTGCTCTACCATCTGAGCTACCGAAGCACGACTCACGCCCGGTACTCACAGCTTTACTTCTGCCAGTACCTCGTCTCCTACCTTCCAAACTATACAGAAGCTCTCCTGCGAACCCTGCAGAACTAGCACTCCTGAAAGAAAGGATATTGCGGAGACATGGCTTAGCCACAGCCTGGGGGATGTTTCCAGAATGAGATTTTCACTCTGCAGCGGAGTGGGCAATGATACGAAACTTCCTGGCAGATTAAAACTGTGTGCCCGACCGAGACTCGAACTCGGGACCTTTGCCTTTCGCGGGCAAGTGCTCTACCATCTGAGCTACCGAAGCGCGACTCACGCCCGGTACTCACAGCTTTACTTCTGCCAGTACCTCGTCTCCTACCTTCCAAACTTTACAGAAGCTCTCCTGCGAACCTTGCAGAACTAGCACTCCTGAAAGAAAGGATATTGCGGAGACATGGCTTAGCCACAGCCTGGGGGATGTTTCCAGAATGAGATTTTCACTCTGCAGCGGAGTGTGCGCTGATATGAAACTTCCTGGCAGATTAAAACTGTGTGCCCGACCGAGACTCGAACTCGGGACCTTTGCCTTTCGCGGGCAAGTGCTCTACCATCTGAGCTACCGAAGCACGACTCACGCCCGGTACTCACAGCTTTACTTCTGCCAGTACCTCGTCTCCTACCTTCCAAACTTTACAGAAGCTCTCCTGCGAACCTTGCAGCCCCTGTTTTAATTATAATCTTATGCAAATCCATTGAACAAACAGCATATGTTACCCATCTACAAAAAGTGTAGCACAAGTGACCCACAAACCTCTCATCAAATATCTTTGACATCCATTTGATGTAGAATCTTATATACTGAGCTCAAACATAATGAGGTATCTTGAACAGAATGACTTCCTCCCTGCCAACCAGAATGGATTCTGGAAACATTAGTCATGTGAAACGCAACTCGCACTATTCTCACATGACATTCTGAAACACATGGATCAGTGCAATCAGGTAGATGCAGTATTTATTGATTTACGAAAAGCAATTGACTTAGTATTACATCTACAATTATTACCAAAAGTACAATCAATGGAATATCATTTGAAATTTGTGACCTGCTTGAGGATTTTTGGTGAGGAGGAAGATCATGATATCTTGGATAGTGATTCATTGACAGATGTAGAAGCAACATTGGGTGTGAATCAGTAAAGTTGGTTTGGATCCTTGCTGTTCATATGATATATTAATGACTTACAGAAAATATTAATAATAAATTGATACTTTTTGCAGACGATGTAGTTATCTGTAATCAAGTACTGTCTGAAAAAACTTTCATAACTATTGAGTCAGATATTGATAATATTTTAAAGTGGTGCAAAAATTGACAACTTGCTTTAAATTCTCAAAAATATAAAATAGTGCACTTCACAAAATGAAAAAAAAAACATAGTATCCTTTGAATATAGTATTAAAGTGACACAGTTAGAATCAGTCAACTCGTGCAAATTTCTGGGTTCAGCACTTTGTAGGTATATGAATGCAACAATCACATAGGTTCAGCTGGACATGAAGCAGGTAGCAGACTATGGTTTATTGGTAGAATACTAGGAGAAATGCAGTCGCTTTACAAATGACATTGCTTAGACATAATTGTGTGACCCATCCTAGAATATTGCTTCAGTGTGTGAGATCTGAACAAATAGGAATAATAGGGGACAATGAACATATACAGTGAAGGGTAGTGTAAATACTCACAGCTTTGTTTGATCTGTGGGACAGTGTCACAGAGATGCTGAAAAAACTGACCTAGCTGACTCTTGCAGATAGAGCCAAACTAATCCGAAAATGCCTGCTTAGAAAGTTTCAAGAACCAGCTTTAAATAATGATTCTAGGACTTTACTACAACCTCCTATGTATTGCTCCCACAGAAATCATGAGGACAGGATTAGATTAATTACAGACATGCACAGAAGCATTTAAACAGTCATTCTTCCCATGCTCCACATGTGAATGGAATAGAAAAAGGCTCAAACAATTAGTACAATGGGGTGTACCTTCTACCATGCACTTGACAGTGGTTTGTAATATACAGATGTAAATGTAGATGTTGATGTAAGATTAAATAAGTCAGGTTGTGTGTGATGTCATTAAACTGATGTTGGAAATGACTGATGAACACACAACTATTGCCAGTACTTAAATTGTGGTAACTTGCAAATGTTTGTCCACCAGAAATTATATTAAATACCATGTAAAATAAACTGAGATGACAAAAGTCATGGGATACCTCCTGATATCATGTTTGACTTCCTTTTGCGTGGCATAGTCCAGCATCTCAACATGGCATGAACTCAACAATTCATTGAAAGCCCCTGCAGAAATATTGAACCATGCTACCTCTCTACACATCCATAATTGTGAAGCTGTTTTCAGTGCAGGATTTTGTGTACAAACTGACATCTCAATTATATCCATAAATTTTCATTGGAATTCATGGATGCCCTGGGTGGCTGAATCATTCACTCAAATTGTCCAGAATGTTCTTCAAAACATTGTGAACAGTTGTGATTGGCGCATCATTGTTTGGGAATGTTAAGTCCATGAATGGCTGCAAATGGACTCCAAGTAGCTGAACGTAATCATTCCCAGTTCAACTGAACTGATCAGTTCAGTTGAACCAGAGGACCCAGACCATTCCACGTAAACACAGTGCATACCATTATGGAGCCACCACCAGCTTGTTGGCACCTCGGGTCCATGTCTTTGCAGGGTCTGCGCCCACTTAAACCCTACCACCAGCTCTTACCAACTGAAATTGGAACTCATGTGACCAGGCCATGGTTTCCCACCATCTAGTGTCCAACAGATATGGTCACAAGCTGAGGAGAGATGCTGCAGGCAGTATTGTGCTGTTAGCAAAGGTACTCACATCGGTCATCTGCTGCTATAGCCCATTAATACCAAATTTCACCATACTGTCCTAACAGATATGTTCTGTGTACATCACACATTGATTTCTGTGGTTGTTTTATGCAGTGTTGGTTATCTGTTTGCACTGACAACTTGACACAAATGCCACTGCTGTTGGTTGTTAAGTGGTCATTGGTCACTGTGTTATCTGTGGTGAGAAGTAATACTGAAATTCGGTATTCTCAGTGCACTTTTGAGATTGTGCATCTCTGAATATTGAATTCCCTAATGATTTACGAAATGGAATGTCCCATGTGTATAACTCCAACTACCATTCCGTATTGGAAATCTGTTAATTCCTGTCCTGAGGGCAAAATCATGTTGGAAATCTTTTGACATGAATCACCTTAGTGCAAATGATGGCTGTGTCAGTGCGTTGCCCTCTTATACCTTATTTACGTGATACTGCTACCATCTCTATATGTGTATATCGCTATCCCATGACTTTTGTCACCACAGTGTATATCTGTGTGTAAAGCAAGTTGATATCATCAAAGACATGAAGGTGATACATAGCAGATTAATACAAAGTTGAACCACTGTTTAGAAAAAAGAAAACTATTCAAGGAAGTTGTAACGAATGTAAGGGCAGCTATGGGAGAATCATCTTTGAATCTGAAAATAAGATCTTACCTGCTGTGTTGTCGCAAGCCCTAAAAGTTTTGATTCTAGATAAAATCTGTCAATGGAACAAAGACTCAATGTACATGATTACAGCAATACAAAAGATGATAAAATGAGGATGAAATGCTAATTTTGATCTTCTGTAACTGTAGACAATCACAAGAACTTTCCATGTTCGATCAGAAATATGTGACTGCATGATTAAAAAGAGCTCACAATTGAGGAAAGGCCATATGAAATGATTATGTATCTGTCAGATTTTATACTGAACTTGCAAAAGAACTATCCTCTACACTAGTACTAGTTTACTTTAGATCACTGAGCATGTCACATGACTAAAAAGGCACAGTTCATTTCAAGTTATAAAAAGGTTGCAAAACAGACGCACAAAGCTGTAACATCAGTTTTTACAGAATTATAAAACACATACTGTGCTTATGTAATTGCATAGGCTTCTGTGGCCAAAATCAGGTGATACAAAAGTTTTCTGAGTCATAATGTAAAAAACTGTTCTGGAGAAGCAAACAGTATCATTCACATGCTCTTATACTTGTAGTCTTTCATCTTTGCAAAACTTTTTCCTGTGTTTCATAAAAATAAATTTCTTGAGTTATTGTTAATAATTTGGCTTTGTTGCAAACAATAAAGGGCCATCTCTTGTTTTCAGTGATCTTCGCTAGTTTTTCAAGCTCTCAGATCTATATGTTAACTGAATTGTTCCCCCACTTAACAATGTGTTCTTTGTTTGCTGAAAGTCTTATTTTCTTTCATTTACAACAGCAGATTTGCCAGAATTTTGGTTTAATCTGCCCTACTTTCTCATTTTGACTCTGTATACCAAAGGTTTACTTTAATGTGTGTGCACTTCATTTCATTGTGTCTTGTGCTTGCTTTATCCTCCGTTTGCAGCTCACAATTTGCCATTATCAAGTCTCTGTCTGAATCTGAGAATGCTCCAAGACTCTCCTAGGATGAATAGTCTCCTGACACCCAAAAGAAAGAAAGCAAAAAGTGAAGAAACATGAAAATGCAAAAGAAATATGAAAATGACTGTTAAACACATGCTCTCAAATGTCCATAATTGTTGGTGTTCAACATCTGTGTTCCCAGTAAACAGATATAGGCCATACAGACTTAATGGAACTTAAGGCACTTTATAACACATTTTTACCATTAAAGAAATGGAGGGTACTAAAGGAAGGTAAACGGGTTTCCAAATAATTTAGTATACTACATTGTGGCACACTATACTCTGCTGATGAAGCCATGGCTCCACTTCAAAAAATGTTACAATACTTTTAAGTGGAATAATGTGCCATACCGATACGAATTGCTGCAACAAAGATCTGAATCATTAAATCTCTGTATAGAAAGGGTGATACAAAGTGAAAGTAACTAATTACTGTCTGGTATCCGTTTTATTATACTTCTCAAAAATTCTACAAAATCATGTTCAGCTTGGTTAATCGTCAAAATGACTACACTATACTGGAAAAAAGCCAGTTTGGCCTCCATCATGTTACATGAATTGAACAGACCATACTTTTATCTTAGAATTCATTAATAATAGAATATCTCCAATTGGAATCTTCAGTGATATATCGAAAGCCTTTGATTTTGTCATCCATCAAATTGTTTTAGTAAGGGCAGAATTTAATTGGTTAGATGTAGATATGAATTAATGTTACAATATTTGAGTAGTGATCAAGACCTAATGAATGTGTAACATTCCGAGTTCCTGTATGTACATATTTCCTGTAATCGTAAGTGAATTGATCGTATTCTTTACGTTAAAACAAAGCTTAGTTCAGCCTCTTATGCTGTCCATATTATTGCTTCTATTTATGATATTGATACTATTGAAACTACAAACTTCACCTATTTCCATTTACTGATATCTTAAAGTATTACAGTCTGAGGGAACCAGCCAGGACAACAGAAAGAGAATAATTAGAGTCATGTAAAAAGTTCACCCTAGACATTCAGGTAAAAACTGCCTTGAAAAATAGGAATTCTGACAACACCATATCTGTATATATATTGACTGCGTTTTATTTGCAATAATCAGTCTCTGTACAAACCAAGTCTATCTGAAGAGGCCTCAGAGGCCCAATTGTGCCTACTGTCTGCAGGGTCAACTCAGCTGATAGGCATCACTGGTTGCGAATATGGAGGGCATGTGGTCAGCACACCGCTCTCCAGGCCATTGTCAGTTGTCCTGACAGGAGCCACTACTTCTCAACCAATAGCTCCTCAATTGATCTCACAAGGGCTGAGTGCACCCCACTTGCCAGCATTACTCGGCAGCCTGGATGGTCACCCATCCAAGTGCTAGGCATGCCCAGCAGAGCTTAACTTTGATGATCTGATGGAACCCGTTGTTACCACTGTGGCAAGACCATTGGCATACAAAGCAAACAACTCATATAATAGTTGCAGTACAAGGAGAAAGCTTTATTTACATTGTTAACTAAAAACCACAGCATGGTTTTGAAATGTGTGCATTACATTAGCATAAAAGTGTACAGTGTTCTCCCTCCTCACATAAAATCTGGTGTCAATGAGGTGTCAATGTTTCAACTGTCCCTAATAGGAAATCAAAGTTTCAACAGCTTCTTAAGCAGTCCCTAATAGGAAAATCCATGTGTACTTTAGATGAATATCTGAAACAACAAGAATAATGTATCAGTTGCTGTTAGGAGTAACACAGTACCCATGAACGTTTGTTCCCTAATTTGGAAGGGAATATGAGAACAACTTGATGACAGCTCATTTTTGACTGTTACCCATGTAACTGCTTAATAAAACATAATCTAATGTTCTTCAATAGAATCTATTAATTATCAGTTAGATATTTATGTCTAGTGATTGTTCATTATTTTTACAAAGTCTCTATTTTATTTTAAATATCTGTTGACCTTGTCATTTTTTGTGACATTGCATTCATAATTTTAATAGCATTGTGTTAATTACATTCTGTACCACAATTTTGTTGACCATGCAGTTCTTTATTTTGTATTTCTTACAGTCCATGTACCTTTTAACAACATTTGAAATCATCTTTGCTCTATATCCAGGAAAATAACTTGCTAACTTGGTGTACAGGATTTGAAATAAATAAACTTCATTTATTATTTATTCAATAGCCCATAAGACAGCTTTGAAGCTGCATAAGGCAACATATAATTACATACATATATGTTATATGTTTTTGAAATACAGGTTTGTTTGCATAGTGTAAAATTGGAAAATTTTATAATTACATTATGTTAAGTTTGGTAACACTACCTACACAAAGTTGTTCTGCTCTAACTTTGAAGAATAATAAGGGTTGAAGCTGTTTGTTTTTTTATTAAATTAATGGTTAATAAGGAGAGCAGTAATTTGTTTATAACTAAATTGCCAGATCACTTATGTAACTGTTTACAAATTCATCAACAGTGTAGAAAGCTTTCTCTTTCATCTACATCTACATCTACATGATTACTCTGCAATTCACATTTAAGTGTTTGGCAGAGGGTTCATCGAACCACAATCATACTATCTCTCTACCATTCCACTCCCGAACAGCGCGCAGGAAAAACGAACACCTAAATCTTTCTGTTCGAGCTCTGATTTCTCTTATTTTATTTTGATGATCATTCCTACCTATGTAGGTTGGGCTCAACAAAATATTTTCGCATTTAGAAGAGAAAGTTGGTGACTGAAATTTCGTAAATAGATCTCGCTGCGACGAAAAACGTCTTTCCTTTAATGACTTCCATCCCAACTCACGTATCATATCTGCCACACTCTCTCCCCTATTACATGATAATACAAAATGAGCTGCCCTTTTTTGCAACCTTTCGATGTCCTCCGTCAATCCCACCTGGTAAGGATCCCACACCGTGCAGCAATATTCTAACAGAGGACGAACGAGTGTAGTGTAAGCTGTCTCTTTAGTGGACTTGTTGTATCTTCTAAGTGTCCTGCCAATGAAACACAACCTTTGGCTCACCTTCCCCACAATATTATCTATGTGGTTTTTCCAACTGAAGTTGTTCGTAATTTTAACATCCAGGTACTTAGTTGAATTGACAGCCTTGAGAATTGTACTATTTATCGAGTAATCCAATTCCAATGGATTTCTTTTGGAACTCATGTGGATCACCTCACACTTTTCGTTATTTAGCGTCAACTGCCACCTTCCACACCATACAGCAATCTTTTCTAAATCGCTTTGCAACTGATACTGGTCTTCAGATGACCTTACTAGACGGTAAATTACAGCATCATATGCGAACAACCTAAGAGAACTGCTCAGATTGTCACCCAAGTCATTTATATAGATCAGGAACAACAGAGGTCCCAGGATGCTTCCATGGGGAACACCTGATATCACTTCAGTTTTACTCGATGATTTGCCATCTATTACTACGAACTGCGACCTTCCTGACAGGAAATCATGAATCCAGTCACACAACTGAGACGATACCCCGTAGGCCCGCAGCTTGATTAGAAGTCGCTTGTGAGAAACGGTGTCAAAAGCTATCCGGAAATCTAGAAATACGGAATCAACTTGAGATCCCCTGTTGATAGCAGCCATTACTTCGTGCGAATAAAGAGCTAGCTGCGTTGCACAAGAACGATGTTTTCTGAAGCCATGCTGATTATGTATCAATAGATCGTTCCCTTTGAGGTGATTCATAATGTTTGAATACAGTATATGCTCCAAAACCCTACTGCAAACCGACGTCAATGATATAGGTCTGTAGTTTTATGGATTACTCCTACTACCCTTCTTAAACACTGGTGCGACCTGCGCAATTTTCCAATCTGTAGGTACAGATCTATTGGTGAGTGAGCGGTTGTATATGATTGCTAAGTAGGGAGCTATTGTATCAGTGTAATCTGAAAGGAACCTAATCAGTATAAAATCTGGACCTGAAGACTTGCCCGTATCAAGGGATTTGAGTTGCTTCGCAACCCCTAAGGTATCTACTTCTAAGAAACTCATGCTAGCAGCTGTTCGTGTTTCAAATTCTGGAATATTCCATTCGTCTTCTAGTGAAGGAATTTCGGAAAACTGCATTCAATAACTCCGCTTTAGTGGCACAGTCGTCGGTAACAGTGCCATCGGCACTGCGCAGCGAAGGTATTGACTGTGTCTTGCCGCTTGTGTACTTTACATACGACCAGAATTTCTTCGGATTTTCTACCAAATTTCAAGACAATGTTTCATTGTGGAACCTATTAAAGGCATCTCGCATTGAAGTTCGTGCCAAATTTCGCGCATCTGTAAATTTTAGCCAATCTTCGGGATTTCGCGTTCTTCCGAACTTTGCATGCTTTTTCCGTTGCCTCTGCAACAGCGTTCGGACCTGTTTTGTGTACCATGGGGGATCAGTTCCATCTCTTACCAGTTTATGAGGTATGAATCTCTCAATTGCTGTTGCTACTATATCTTTGAATTTGAGCCACATCTCGTCTACATTTGCAGTCAGTTCGGAAGGAATGGAGATTGTCTCTTAGGAAGGCTTCTAGTGACACTTTATCCACTTTTATAAATAAAATTATTTTTGTTTGTTTCTGGTGGATTTGGAAGAAACGGTATTGAGCCTAGCTACAATGACCTTGTGATCACTAATCCCTGTATCAGTCATGATGCTCTCTATTAACTATGGATTGTTTGTGGCTAAGAGGTCAAGTGTGTTTTCGCAACCATTTACAATTTGCGTGGGTTCGTGGACTAACTGCTCGAAATAATGTTTGGAGAAAGCATTTACGACAATCTCGGAAGATGTTTTCTGCCTACCACCGATTTTGAACAAGTATTTTTGCCAACATATCGAGGGAAGGTTGAAGTCCCCACCAACTATAACCGTATGAATGGGGTATTTATTTGTTACGAGACTCAAATTTTCTCTGAACTGTTCAGCAACTATATCATCGGAGTCTGGGTGTCGATAGAAGGAGCCAATTATTAACTTAGTTCGGCTGTTAAGTATAACCTCCACCCATACCAATTCGCACGGAATATCTACTTCGACTTAACTACAAGATAAACCACTACTGACAGACACAAACACTCCACCACCAATCCTGCCTAATCTATCTTTCCTGAACACCGTCTGAGACTTCGTAAAAATTTCTGCAGAACTTATTTCAGGCTTTAGCCAGCTTTCTGTACCTATAACGATTTCAGCACATGAAGCTCAGGGACTTTCCCAGCGCAACTACAACAATTTACAACTACAATTCCGACTGTTCCTTGATCCAAGCATGTCCTGTATTTGCCATGCACCCTTTGAGATTGCAGCCCACCCCGTACTTTTCCGAGGCCTTCTAACCTATAAAACCGCCCAGTCCACGCCACAGAGCCTCTGCTACCCATGTAGCCGCCAGCTGAGTGTAGTCAGGATTCTATAATGTGTCTGAACTTATTTGTATTTAACTGTCTCATCCCATTTGGTAATTTGTTACAAAGAGACCTTTCTGTGTGCAGAAAGTTGTTTGAATTTTTATAAGCCTGGTCCAGGGAATATTCAAAGAGAACCTGCTCCTAGTTCTGAAAGAGTGAATGTTCAATCTTGTGTCGTGTTAATCTCAATTGTTACTGGTGTGCATAAGGGTGTGAAATATGTGTAGACTTGGGGCAATCATTATTTTGTTATCAGTGAAATACATTTTGCATGGCGTGTTGGTTCTTAGACCATACATACATCTAATTGCCAAATAAAGACTCTTATGGCTACTGCAGAACTACACCACACCATTATTCCATAGTTATATGTGTGTAGGTAAAGGCATAATAGGCAAGAAGTAACTATTGTGCATTAACACAGGTTTTTAATTTCCTAAATAAGTACAACACACCGGATAGTTTGCTGCATAAATTATCTGTGTGTGTGTGTGTGTGTGTGTGTGTGTGTGTGTGTGTTCCAGTTCAGTTTTGTATTGAAATGGATACATTATTTGACAGAGCCATTGCCATGGCAGTCATTATCTTTAAAGGAGAATATTGTACTCTTGGTTTTGCTAATGTTTCATTTTTAATTCATTTGCCTTAAACCAAGTTTATTCATTTCCTGCGTAGTGTTTTTGTCACTATGGGAAGTAATAAATGTAGTATCATCTGCATGCATTATTGCTTTGAAAGACAGCATGTTAGACAGATTATCAAACAATGAACAAAAATTGTCCAATCATTGATCCCTGAGGCACTTCTCTTATGAATTTCAGGGAGCCGGACTTCTCTTTGAATCTGTTAGGACCATTTGCTTCCTAATGGACAAGTATGGTTGCAGAATGCCAGCCCTGTTATCAGTTATTCCATACTGTTTAAGTTTATTTATGAGAATATTATGTGATAGTATGTCAAAGGCCTTTGCTGAATCTACTAATGTGGCACATGTATATTTCTTATGTTCACTCCCCTTTAAGATAGGTGAAACAATATCCTGAACTGCATTAACTGTGGACTGACCTCCATGAAATCTATATTGGACCTGATTTAAAAGGCATTTGTTCTCGAAATATTCATTTAGTTGCTTTTTCATTATCACTGCAATGATTTTAGATAGTATTGAAAATATGGCAATGGGTCTATAATTTTTTGGTGATTCGCTATCTCCATTTTTGTGCTCAGGTAAAATTACACTTAACTTAAAACATTCAGGAAAGGCATTTTCCTCAAACAACTAATTTATAAGGTAGCACAGGGGTTGGGTTATTATTTCTATAATTTGTTTTACAATAAATTTGGAGGGGCCATAATAGTCTTCAGTTTTTGAGCTACTGAGTTTTGCTATTACATCTACTATACCTTTAGAAGAGACTGGTTTCCATTCAAACTCACCATTACTGTGGAGTTGGTTTCGAAGTCTGCACCCAATAAGGCAACTAAGGCTGGTTCAAGGTGATTATTGGTTACTGGATTATCATTATCATTGTATTCCCTGAACTGACAAAGCAGAGATTGATTTTTCTGGGCTTACAGGAACAGGTAGTGTTTTTGTAAAGATCCCAGATTCTGCTTTTATATCTTCCATGCTGCCATACATTTGTTACTTGATTGATCTATATAATTATTAGCTTGACTTATTCCCTTTCTGTAATATCACTTCAGTTCCACATATACTGGCTTGTACATATTGTTGGCTCATGACATTTCATAGTAGGACATTAGCAGTATTTTTAGTTTAGGTTTAGTTTATATAGATAAGGAGTGCACCAGCTAGTTATGCTCCTGTAGGTAGCATTTTCCAAGAACAGAAGATTCTTTGAGAATGGTCAGGAGCATAACTAGCTGATACACTCGTTATCTGTATAAACTAAACCTAAACTAAAAATGCTGCTAATGTCCTTTCCTGTTTTTCTTTGACCAAGTCCTCTTGGTATTTGAAATAGGACTGCATTAATTAAAGGAGAGTACTTTAGTCTGTAAGAAATTTTCATATGCTTCACAGGAGGACTGATACTCATTGAGAATGGAGTTCCAGTCAGTAGTCTACAGATTATATCTGATATTCGTTATATGTCTGTCATGCAGTAATCTCACTGTTCTGGTTTCAGCCTCATGTTTGTGAATATTTCCAACTCCAGACAGTTTTAAGATTAGGCCATCATGGTGAGACAGCAAGGGCATAATGATGTTCAAGTGAGTCCCATGTTTACATATATCTGAGATGACATTATCTAGGCTAGCATTTTGTCTGGTAGGTTTGTCATTGAGGCAGTAAAAGTTATGTGACTTTTGAGCATCTAGAAAGAGCCTAGTCATAGAAATTTTTGCTAACACATCTAAGTGAATATCGCCAATGATTAATATTCTATATGTCTTCTATTCAAGTAATGATAATAATAAGTAATAAATTTTCTATGCTCTCCATAAAATCTATAAAGACTATTGTGGGCGGACAGTATATGGACATTATTGTCACTTTGCAATCAGCAAATTGAGTAGCAGCAGCCCAAACTTTTCTTTCTGCAGATAAATGTTTAATATATATTTCTTTGACAACTGTTGTTTAATCCTGCTGTTCTGTTCAGGTCTATACGACCTGAAATGGCTATAAATTTCATTTGTAGATGAAGATCATTGGAACTACTGACGGCCTTGGGAGAGCCAGTCCTGACAAAACTCTACCATCTGGTGAGCAAGATGTATGAAACAGGCGAAATACCCTCAGACTTCAAGAAGAATATAATAATTCCAATCCCAAAGAAAGCAGGTGTTGACAGATGTGAAAATTACCGAACTATCAGTTTAATAAGTCACAGCTGCAAAATACTAACACGAATTCTTTACAGACGAATGGAAAAACTAATAGAAGCCAACCTCGGGGAAGATCAGTTTGGATTCCATAGAAACACTGGAACACGTGAGGCAATACTGACCTTACGACTTATCTTAGAAGAAAGATTAAGGAAAGGCAAACCTATGTTTCTAGCATTTGTAGACTTAGAGAAAGCTTTTGACAATGTTGACTGGAATACTCTCTTTCAAATTCTAAAGGTGGCAGGGGTAAAATACAGGGAGCGAAAGGATATTTACAATTTGTACAGAAACCAGATGGCAGTTATAAGAGTCAAGGGACATGAAAGGGAAGCAGTGGTTGGGAAGGGAGTGAGACGGGGTTGTAGCCTCTCCCCGATGTTATTCAATCTGTATATTGAGCAAGCAGTAAAGGAAACAAAAGAAACATTCGGAGTAGGTATTAAAATCCATGGAGAAGAAATAAAAACTGTGAGGTTCGCCGATGACATTGTAATTCTGTCAGAGACAGCAAAGGACTTGGAAGAGCAGTTGAATGGAATGGACAGTGTCTTGAAAGGAGGATATAAGATGAACATCAACAAAAGCAAAACGAGGATAATGGAATGTAGTCGAATTAAGTCGGGTGATGCTGAGGGAATTAGATTAGGAAATGAGGCACTTAAAGTAGTAAAGGAGTTTTGCTATTTGGGGAGCAAAATAACTGATGATGGTTGAAGTAGAGAGGATATAAAATGTAGACTGGCAATGGCAAGGAAAGCGTTTCTGAAGAAGAGAAATTTGTTAACATTGAGTATTGATTTAAGTGTTAGGAATTCGTTTCTGAAAGTATTTGTTTGGAGTGTAGCCATGTATGGAAGTGAAACATGGACGGTAAATAGTTTGGACAAGAAGAGAATAGAAGCTTTTGAAATGTGGTGCTACAGAAGAATGCTGAAGATTAGATGGGTAGATCACATAACTAATGAGGAAGTACTGAATAGGATTGGGGAGAAGAGAAGTTTGTGACACAACTTGACCAGAAGACGGGACTGGTTGGTAGGACATGTTCTGAGGCATCAGGGGATCACCAATTTAGTATTGGAGGGCAGCGTGGAGGGTAAAAATCGTAGAGGGAGACCAAGAGATGAATACACTAGGCAGATTCAGAAGGATGTAGGTTGCAGTAGGTACTGGGAGATGAAGAAGCTTGCACAGGATAGAGTAGCATGGAGAGCTGCATCAAACCAGTCTCAGGACTGAAGACCACTACAACAACAATTATTGAAATATCAAAATAACTTTATGAAATTTGGTGACTTTGAAAATACAAGGGCAGTATGTGGTTAAAAAGTTTTAAAATATTTTAAGTCATCTGGTCATAAACCTTAAAGAGTTACATATGTAATGTTTGGCTCAGTATGAACCGACATAATCATGATTACTGTAAAGTCAAATACTTTCTGGTTGTCTCATATTTTTTAATAGTAATAATTTCCATTGTCCATACTTACTCTCAACATTCAACAAGTCAACAAAGGTGCTGCGATTACAATAATGGACTTGTCATTATGTCTTGTAAACTCTTCAAATTGTCTATTGTTTCTGCTCAGTTTGTGTTCTCTATCGTTTGTGATCAATCTGAATAGAGACATCATGGCGATTACATCATTAACTGACTCTGAGTTGGCAAAATTAGTAACTAGGTCAACAGATGGATGATCACTTTCCTAGTTCAAAGAGCATGTCAGTAATGCATCTGAAAGCGATTGTTCTGATGAGATTGCCAAAAATCCACAACCGGTTCAAAGTGACATACAGACTTCTATTTCTAAAAATTGGAACATAGAATGGCAGTTGCAACCACCAGTTCAACATGGCCAGCTGCCTGTTTTGAACGTCATAAGGAGTACCTCAAGAGTTACACAGTATGTAAGCAGCAGAATATAAGTGAAGTAAAAAGTTCATTTGAAGTATTATTTTCTACAGTACTTCAGAATGAAATAATAGAGATGTCAAATATTGAGGGGCAATGAGTTTATGGTAGACAATGGACAATCATTGATGATTCTCTTTGTTACGCATACTTAGGACTCCTATTCCTTATGGGTGTGTATCGTTCACATGAGGAATCTACAGATTTTGTAGGATAAGGATACTGGGCGAAACACATTTTGAGCAACCCTAAAAACATTCTGTAAAATATCTCATATCTTGCGATTTGATAAGAAATCCATAAGTTCACAAATGACACTACGATGGTCAATTATATTTCTAAGATAAATAAGAATGTTGTACAAATGAGCACTTACCACCATCGTGTGGAGGTAACCGACAGGGCTGATAAGAAAACAAAAATGATTCTAGATTGTAATTCAACAATAGGGGCTGTAGGCATGGTCAGTCACCTAGCAGGTACATATTCTTGCTAACAAAAAACTGATAAATGGACCATGATAGTTTTCTGCAATATTCTTGATACTGCTGCTTATAATGCGTAGGTTTTGTGGACTTCAACTGACACTAACTGGAATGCAAGAAAATTGACTATAAGGAGAATATTTTTGGAGACACTTGTTTCAGAGCACATTGCATCAAGGAAGCATTTTCCAAGAACAGAAGATTCTTTGAGAGTGGTCAGGAGCATCCAGGACCTGAAAGAGTGACAAGTGTGGCTAAATCAGTAACAACAGGAAACTCTACTAAATGTGTACACTGTAATTTTCTTTAGTGAAGTTCTGTGTAGTATTATTATTATTATTATTATTATTATTATTGTTATTGTTGTTGTTGTTATTATTATTATTATTATTATTATTATTATTATTATTATTATCATTATGATCATTAGCAACATATTGTAATATAACAACTGTTGATGGCTTATAACTGTACGAGAAATTTGTGTGACTAGAAATTTTTTTGAAGCATTTTTTTATGTCAGGTCATACTGACACAAATAGTACATTTGTTGTCCTCCCATGAACCATGGACCTTGCTGCTGGTGAGGAGACTTGCGTGCCTCAGCAATACAAATAGCCGTACTATAGGTGCAACCACAACGAAGGGATATCTGTTGAGGGGCCAGAAAAAAGTGTGGTTCCTGAAGAGGGGCAGCAGCCTTTTCAGTTGTTGCAGGAACAACTGTCTCGATGATTGACTGATCTGGCCTTGTAACATTAACCAAAATGGCCTTGCTGTGCTGGTACTGAAAGCACGGGGAAACTACAGCTGTAATTTTCCTGAGGACATGCAGCTTTACTGTATCATTAAATGATGATGGCGTCCTCTTGCGTAAAACATTCCGGAGGTAAAATAGTCCCCCATATGGATCTCCCCCCCCATGAACCATGGACCTTGCCGTTGGTGGGGAGGCTTGCGTGCCTCAGTGATATAGATAGCCATACCATAGGTGCAACCACAATGGAGGGGTATCTGTTGAGAGGCCAGACAAATGCATGGTTCCTGAAGAGGGGCAGCAGCCTTTTCAGTAGTTGCAGGGGCAACAGTCTGGATGATTGACTGATCTGGCCTTGTAACACTAACCAAAACGGCCTTGCTGTGCTGGTACTGCGAACGGTTGAAAGCAAGGGGAAACTACAGCCGTAATTTTTCCCGAGGGCATGCAGCTTTACTGTATGGTTAATGATGATGGCATCCTCTTGGGTAAAATATTCCGGAGATAAAATAGTCCCCCATTCGGATCTCCGGGTGGGGACTACTCTAGAGGACGTCGTTATGAGGAGAAAGAAAACTGGCATACTACGGATCGGAGTGTGGAATGTCAGATCCCTTAATCGGGCAGGTAGGTTAGAAAATTTAAAAAGGGAAATGGATAGGTTAAAGTTAGATATAGTGGGAATTAGTGAAGTTCGGTGACAGGAGGAACAAGACTTTTGGTCAGGCGAATACAGGGTTATAAATACAAAGTCAAATAGGGGTAATGCAGGAGTAGGTTTAATAATGAATAAAAAAATAGGAATGTGGGTAAGCTACTACAAACAGCATACTGAACGCATTATTGTGGCCAAGATAGACACGATGCCCACGCCTACTACAGTAGTACAAGTTTATATGCCAACTAGCTCTGCAGATGACGAAGAAATTGAAGAAATGTATGATGAAATAAAAGAAATTATTCAGATAGTGAAGGGAGACGAAAATTCAATAGTCATAGGTGACTGGAATTCGATAGTAGGAAAAGGGAGAGAAGGAAACGTAGTTGGTGAATATGGATTGGGGGTGAGAAATGAAAGAGGAAGCCGCCTGGTAGAATTTTGTGCAGAGCATAACTTTATCATAGCTAACACTTGGTTCAAGAATCATGAAAGAAGGTTGTATACATGGAAGAACCCTGGAGATACTAAAAGGTATCAGTTGATTATATAATGGTAAGACAGAGATTTAGGAACCAGGTTTTAAATTGTAAGACATTTCCAGGGGCAGATATGGACTCTGACCACAATCTATTGGTTATGAACTGTAGATTAAAACTGAAGAAACTGCAAAAAGGTGTGAATTTAAGGAGATGGGACCTGGATAAACTGACTAAACCAGAGGTTGTACAGAGTTTCAGGGAGAGCGTAAGGGAACAAATGGCAGGAATGGGGGAAAGAAATACAGTAGAAGAAGAATGGGTAGCTTTAAGGGATGAAGTAGTGAAGGCAGCAGAGGATCAAGTAGGTAAAGAGACGAGGGCTAGTAGAAATCCTTGGGTAACAGAAGAAATATTGAATTTAATTGATGAAAGGAGAAAATATAAAAATGCAGTAAATGAAGCAGGCAAAAAGGAATACAAACGTCTCAAAAATGAGATCGACAGGAAGTGCAAAATGGCTAAGCAGGGATGGCTAGAGGATAAATGTAAGGATGTAGAGGCTTATCTCTCTAGGGGTAAGATAGATACTGCCTACAGGAAAATTAAAGAGACCTTTGGAGAAAAGAGAACCACTTGCATAAATATCAAGAGTTCAGATGGAAACCCAGTTCTAAGCAAAGAAGAGAAAGCAGAAAGGTGGAAGGAGTATATAGAGGGTCTATACAAGGGTGATGTAATTGAGGACAATATTATGGAAATGGAAGAGGATGTAGATGAAGATGAAATGGGAGATATGATACTGCGTGAAGAGTTCGACAGAGCACTGAAAGACCTGAGTCGAAACAAGGGCCCGGGAGTAGACAACGTTCCATTAGAACTACTGACGGCCTTGGGAGAGCCAGTCCTGACAAAACTCTACCATCTGGTGAGCAAGATGTATGAAACAGGCGAAATACCCTCAGACTTCAAGAAGAATATAATAATCCCAATCCCAAAGAAAGCAGGTGTTGACAGATGTGAAAATTACCGAACAATCAGTTTAATAAGTCACAGCTGCAAAATACTAACACTAATTCTTTACAGACGAATGGAAAAACTGGTAGAAGCTGAACTTGGGGAAGATCAGTTTGGATTCCTTAGAAATGTTGGAACACGTGAGGCAATACTGACCCTACGGCTTATCTTAGAAGCTAGATTGAGGAAAGGCAAATCTACGTTTCTAGCATTTGTAGACTTAGAGAAAGCTTTTGACAATGTTGACTGGAATACTCTCTTTCAAATTCTGAAGGTGGCAGGGGTAAAATATAGGGAGCGAAAGGCTATTTACAATTTGTATAGAAACCGAATGGCAGTTATAAGAGTCGAGGGACACGAAAGGGAATCAGTGGTTGGGAAGGGAGTGAGACAGGGTTGTAGCCTCTCCCCGATGTTATTCAATCTGTATATTGAGCAGGCAGTGAAGGAAACAAAAGAAAAATTTGGAGTAGGTATTAAAATCCGTGGAGAAGAAATAAAAACTTTGAGGTTAGCCGATGACATTGTAATTCTGTCAGAGACAGCAAAGGACTTGGAAGAGCAGTTGAACGGAATGGATGTTGTCTTGAAGGGAGGATATAAGATGAACATCAACAAAAGCAAAACGAGGATAATGGAATGCAGTCGAATTAAGTCGGGTGATGCTGAGGGAATTAGATTAGGAAATGAGACACTTAAAGTAGTAAAGGAGTTTTGCTATTTGGGGAGCAAAATAACTGATAATGGTCGAAGTAGAGAGGATATAAAATGTAGACTGGCAATGGCAAGGAAAGCGTTTCTGAAGAAGAGAAATTTGTTAACATTGAGTATTGATTGAAGTGTTAGGAATTCGTTTCTGAAAGTATTTGTTTGGAGTGTAGCCATGTATGGAAGTGAAACATGGACGGTAAATAGTTTGGACAAGAAGAGAATAGAAGCTTTTGAAATGTGGTGCTACAGAAGAATGCTGAAGATTAGATGGGTAGATCATATAACTAATGAGGAGGTGTTGAATAGGATTGGGGAGAAGAGAAGTTTGTGGCACAACTTGACTAGAAGAAGGGATCGGTTGGTAGGACATGTTCTGAGGCATCAAGGGATCATCTATTTAGTATTGGAGGGCAGCGTGGAGGGTAAAAATCATAGAGGGAGACCAAGAGATGAATTCACCAAGCAGATTCAGAAGGATGTAGGTTGCAGTAGGTACTGGGAGATGAAGAAGCTTGCACAGGATAGAGTAGCATGGAGAGCTGCATCAAACCAGTCTCAGGACTGAAGACCACAACAACAACATATGGACATCCGGGCAGGGACTATTCAGGATGACATCATTATCAGGAGAAAGAAAACTGGTGTTCTACAACTTTTGCAGTTAATAAGAGCAACTATACAATGTCACATATTGGAAGATCAAAATTTTATGCACTACCACCAAAGTCGGTAATTCCACATCCACCAAGAGATGTCTGTTTATGTGTGTATTGTGAAAATTTTTAACTTTGTGTGGTAACTTTGAAGAACTTACTGGAGCACATGAGATATGACACCTTGGTTGGGCGTGTGAAGTCATTAGAAGTCCGTGACATAAAGCAAGAGGCTTGTTCATTTCAAGAATGTGGTGACTGCCCTGGAAAGGAAGGGCTGTCTGTAAAGACCTGGAAGACATAGCAGATAATTCTGCAGAAATGACATATGCAACGTGGGAGGAAAATAAACTAATTAAGAAAATGGTTGCCTTTTACAGTTTCATTGATGAACTTGGTAAATGGTCAGTGAAAGCAGTAACCACCAACATCTGAAGAAGTTGCAACAACACATTGCAAAAGTGAAAGAGTGTGTACAGGCTGAAGAACTATGTGTAGTGCTTCATTGTGATTTTGCTGAGAACTGGTCTATAATTCTCCCGCAAGAAGTACAAGGGTATCATTGGAGTAATGGTTTCAATTTTTACAAGAGTGACATATTTTCAAAACAAGGCCGCAAATGTTGCAGTTATAAGTGATGACACAGGACATGACTCAACACATGCTTTGCTAGCAATGCACAAAATTCGTCAACTGCAAACATGGGCAGAGAAGATCATCATTGTTTCTGATGGTCCTCCTAGTCATTTTAAAAACCGTTACCAGCTGTTTGTATTGAGTAAGTCACTTCTGCCAACTGACTGGTTATACAGTGCTACTAGTCACAGCAAGGGGCCTTGTGATGGTGTAGGAGGCCTGCTGATGCACCATGCTACAAAACATAATATTTCCAGACCAAATACAGCTGTGATTCAGAATGCTGAGGATTTTACGAGAGTCATGAAATCTTACACATCCACAGCCCTCATTCTTTTGTCCAAAGAGGAAATCAAAGAATTCAGTGAGCAGAAAAAAGAAGAATGGTCCAAACAAACTACTTCTGTGAAAGGAATTCAGAAGACACATTTTTGGACTCAAAGTGATGGGCGAACTCATATTGCATGCACTTTAAAGAGCAAGAAAGAAGAAATTTTGTTCGTTTGGCCAACACCTCAGAAACAGCAGGATAATATTCAGTTCACACCCTGAGAATGGGGATGTTTGTGACGTGTATGTGTGTGACTGCGACTGGTGGATTTCAGAGGTTATAGACATCACTTATGAGTTAAATGAAATTGTAGAATTGTAGTGAACTTTATGCTACCACATGGATCAGCTGCTGGATATAGCTTTCCAGCTGAAGGACAGCAACAACACGATCATTGCTCATTTCCTGTTCACAATGTTTTGAAGACTGTAAGTGCTCTGGTTGCTATTGGTTCAACAGGAAGGTATCACTCTGTATAAAAGGAAGATACTGAAGGAGTGGAACTCATTTTTAGTTCATTGACTGGCTAATTTCAGTACAAAACAGAGCACACATAAGTTGTATAAATTGAAACCTTTAAGTTTTGGACCTTTCACATACATTTTGGAACTACTTAAAATGCTTGAAAACTGAGTCTCTTACTCATCTTTCAAAACTACAGTTATGATAAATAAGGCTAGGTTTTGATTTTTATGAACCTCTTATGTGATAATGTGGTAATAAAACAGTTTTTATGTATGGTAAAAATTTAAATTGTTTATAAAACCTGTTCAACCTAAAAGTGAAAGATCTCCTTATCTGAGAATGTAGAGTTATATGGTACTAATCAATAGAAAAAAATCAAAATTTTATGGATTAGTTTTGTTGAAAAAATTTTTTTTTTCATAAATTATGAAAAAAGTTCAGAATGCTATAGTAAAAGAACTTTGACAGATAAGTCCAAATGGATGATTTCTTTTAATCATAAATCAATTATCTTTCAAATAAAAAAACCCAACAAAATATGTAGAACTGTTCCAGAGATACAGCATTTTAAATTTTTTTCCAAAATTAGCACCTTCAAAATGGTATGCGCAGTGTCATGTTTGGAGTGCTGTATCTCGGAGCAGAAATTTTTTGGATAAAACGAAAAAATACGTATTCCTTACTTTGTCCTTCATTTTAACATATGCTAAATTCAATAATATTCAAGACTTTGATGGTAAGATTTTTTCCTAGGCTGCCTGAATTGATATGGACTATGCCTAGACCTATTCGCAAAAGATATTTATGTTCATACACAAATAATGTTAGTTTGCTCCTGAAAACAGAAAATCTGCAATCCTGGAAAATTGAGAAAATGGTGTTGGTTCCTAAGAAAAACAAGAAGCTAAATTCATAGTTCTATAACAGCATATTGAGCTGTATTGTAATCCATGGAGACTGAGATGGTCCCAAGTTCTGGAGTAGAGAACTTATCTACCTGGAAATATCTAATTTTTTCCTCTCTTCTAATGCAGAAAATGGTATTTTCTCCTTTAGATTGATGGGTCCATGATATTGCAGTATCATGCTTTTCAGAGTTCACTACAGTTTCTCTGTGATTGTGAAATAAGAATGAGGTAACATTGAGCTGTGAAGGGTCTTCTTTGACGATAAACAAATTGTGAACCACTGTCATGATTATGATATGCATTAGCAGGAGGGGGGGGGGGGACTGGAGACAGATACAGATGCTGATGGGCAGGTATACTGCAACCATATTTACTTAAGGCTGAGAATAGATTCCAGAATCTGCATACGACCATGTTGGAATAATACCATTCTACAGCTCAGTAAGGGCTGAGTGAGGAAGTGGTAGAGAATACAATGTTGACAAGGTCATGCAAATCTTCACATTTACCATAACTGCAGGACAGTGCTGAAAAAACCATCACACAAAGGAAAAGAAGCAATTTGCCTTGAATAGTCTAATGACCACCTATCTGCCTTCCCTTAGAACTGGTTTTCCATCTGAGCTTTTGATATTCATACAAGTGGTTCTCTTCTCTCCAAAGGTCTCTTTAATTTTCCTGCAGGCAGTGATATGTGCCTCCACATCCTTGCATTTGTCCTGTAGCCATCCCTGCTTAGCCATTTTGCACTTCCTGTTGATCTCATTTTTGAGACGTTTGTATCCCTTTTTACCTGCTTCATTTATTGCATTTTTATATTTTCTCCTTTCATCAATTAAATTCAGTATCTCCTCTGTTACCCAAGGATTTCTACTAGCCCTATTCTTTTTACCTACTTGATCCTCTGCTGCCTTTACTATTTCATCTCTCAAAGCTACCCATTCTTCTTCTCCTGTACTTCTTTCCCCCATTCTTGTCAGTCATTCCCTAATGCTCTCTCTGAAACTCTTTACAACCTCTGATTTAGTCAGTTTATCCAGGTCCCATCTACTTGAACTCCCACCTTTTTGCAGTTTCTTCAGTTTTAATCTGCAGTTCATAACCAATAGATTGTGGTCAGAGTCCACATCTGCCCCTGGAAATGTCTGACGATTGAAAAGCTTGTTCCTAAATCTCTGTCTTACCATTATACAATATATCTGAAACCTTCCAGTATCTCCAGGCCTCTTCCATGTATACAGCGTTCTTTCATGATTGTTAAACCTAGTGTTAACTATGATTAAGTTATACTCTGTGCAAAATTCTACCAGGCAGCTTCCTCTTTCATTCCTTACCCCCATTCCATATTCATGTACTACTTTTCCTATTCTTCCTTTTCCTACTATCGAATTCCAGTACTCCATGAGTAGTTAATTCTTGTCTCCCTTCATTATCTGTATAATTTCTTTTATCTCATCATACATTTCTTCAATCTCTTCATCATCTGCAGAACTAGTTGGCATATAAACTTGTACTATTGTGGTATGTGTGGACTTCGTGTTTATCTTTGCTACAATAGTGTGTTAACTATGCTGTTCGTAGTAGCTTACCCGTGCTCCTATTTTTTTTATTCATTATTAAACATACACCTGCATTACCCATATTTGATTTTGTATTTATAACCATGTATTCCCTGACCAGAAGTCTCGTTCCTCCTGCCACTGAACTTCACTAATTCCCACTATATCTAGCTTTAACCTATCCATTTCCCTTTTTAAATTTTCTGATCTACCTGTCCAATTAAGGGATCTGACATTCCATGTTCCAAACAACGTCTTGACCTTCAACTGTTACAATTATAGTGTCTTTTTTGTTGGCACTCTGGTGAGTACAGTCCCATTTATCTTCCAGATAAAATGACTGCAGTATTTGAACTTGAGCTGCTTCTACAGAATGACCATAATAGGGATCTGGTCTTCCAAAGACTCCTTTTACAGACCTTAAATTTCTTGATTTATCTACCATGTACTTTGATACTGATGGAACGTGGTTCAGAATTGTTTTCTTTGAAAATGTCTCTGGAATAATAGTTAAAACTTGCACCATTACACTGTAGGATATACAATATTAAACAGCTGAATTGATATTAGTGAAAAATTCCTGGCAAGAGGTGCAAGAGTGCTGTGGTTAATTTTCTTCTGAAGATGGAATTTCTGCTTTGAAGAATGTGGTCAGTTTTGCTGTAGTGTATTCATCCATAGCTTTAGGAATTTCTCTGCACTTTCTTGGTGCATAGAGCTTATGACTTGACTTCACTGATACGGTTTCTTAATAGGATTAACACATACCTCTGTAGTTGACTGATTCATGGTATTTAATATTTTTTCTGTTGATGCAAAATATGCATCATCTGCACCATGGGAGGCTTCACCTTGTTCAGATACTATTATTGTTACTATTCAGTCAAAACATTTAGAACACAAAAAGATGTCACTGGAAACATCTTCACTTTGAAACATGGTCTTCAAATGAGAACACTTATTCCCAACCTGAACAAAGTATGTTTTTTCTGTCTGTCTTATATATCACTCTTTTATGGATATGCAAATAGTTAGCACACTTCACTCCCCTGTGGCCTCAGTCAGAAGGCATTTCTAACAGCCATTTTCACACAACACACTGCAATTGTGTTAACTGGAAAATTCCTCATGAAAACACAGAACTCACTGGGCTGTCTCAGATTTCTTAGATGCCTCTCAAGTAAGCAAATTAGGGTTGAACAACTACAATACAGAAACCTGCAATGAGCAATCATGACAAATAAACTGACAAGAAAGTACAAGCAAGTGCAAGAAATATTTGCAACAATGAATGTGATAAGAAATAACTGCAACAAAGACAATAGAAATAAACACTGTAACAAAGAAATTAGTAAGAAACAACTTCAGTGAAGACATACATTACCCTCAAATGTAAAAAGAAAAAAAAAAGATTTTTTTGAAGTAAAACTTGTCCAACTGAAGTGGAAGCTCTCCTTTACAGAGATTATAGTATTACATGGTATTAATCAGCAGAAAAAATCTAACTTTTGTGGATTGGCATTTTAGGAAAAAAAAATTTTCTGTAAATTATAAAAAAAATTCAAAAGGCAACAGTAAAAGAACTTTGACAGATATTTCCAAACAGTGGCTACCATTGTAATCAAAAGTAATAATCTTTCAAATAAAAAACTCTAACAAAATATCTAGAACTGTTACAGAGATACAACATTTAAAAAAAAATTTCTGAAATAAATTCAGTAACATCCGAGACTATGAAGGTAACCCCCCTGACTGAAGTGGTACAGATTATGCCTCTAGCTTTACTTCCTAACTCTTTGGATGCTCTGGGTTTGATCATATGGCAAATGTAATTTCATATTGTTTAATTGAAAAAGATGAATGTGTATAATATTGATAACACAAAAAGATTAACTTTACATAGTCCTATATTGATGTAGTATGCTTAACTTCTATGTTCCAAAGTAATCCACCTTGAAAAAATATTGAGTTGAAACTGTGAATAATATGCATGCAATACCTTTAGTACACTTACTGTAGGTCTTAAGCTCACTGAATCAATTATAAGTGGCAATTTTGAAATCTTGCCCTTCCTGGATAAATTTCTGCAGACACCTGTGAGCATGTCTGTTTGGGTTCATGTCAGCAGATACTGAACATTACTCCATTTGGTTAATTCTGCCTCTTGTGTAAAAGTGTTCACAGAGACAGTTATATATTGTATGGGGTGATGCTTCTTCCTAGCTGCCTCCAAAAAGCAGCATGCAATTCTGTTCTGTTCTTTTTGCGATACTTACAAGCCATAATTGGTCTGGTATTGTTGACTGTAGATAACCACTATGAAGCATATCTTCAGTGTTTCATGCCTCACAGTACTGTTTGAGTTGTTAAATAACATTGCTATGATGTACGTCTATAAGGTTGGCAGCTTCTTGTATTGACAACAGTTCTGACTATAAAATGACAATATGTGCACTATTGAAACTTAAAAGGACTCTTTGAAGCATGTTGGCAGAATGAACAGTGTACTCCAGCCCCATTGTTCTGACTGTGACGGAGAGACAGTTCACTCTATGGAACTATGTTATGAATACTGGTTTACTCATAGGTCTGTTGTACAGATGGCTCTCTGTAGCAACTGCCTTTGATCAGATGAGTATTTAGAGAAATGCTGCTGGAAGTTGAAAGCTATACAGGATGGTACAAAGTTTACTTTCCAGTTACGGTTCATTGTTGAAAGAAGCTACAGGAACAACATGCCTCGCAAATGTACCTGTGTCCCCTGCCTCAAAACTGCATAATTCAAAACATCCAGGGAGCTCAGTATTTTTCTGTTATATATAATATGAGGAAAGATATTAGTGTAGTCAATAAGGTAATGGAAGTTTTTCACTATCTAAACATAACCAAAGATGATTCTCGAAATTGTTCAGAGTTAAGGATGTGTAAATCATTTACTTTGTTTATTGAAGTCAAAGATCAATCTGCGTTAGAACACAAACGTTGAATAACTGATTCAGTAGAATGAAATGAACTGGTTCTGAGTAAATTCCACACTCAAGTTCAAGACAGTGTATATGTCATGAATGGCATACATAATGATGCAAAAAAGTAAATCAAGAAATTTATGGCTTGTGCCTGTTTTGTCAGTTGCACAGGTCACAAATTCAGTCCTTAAAACCACTGTAAAGGCTAACACAAAACTGTCCTTTTTTAAAAAAAGAAAGAACACCAGATAAGAATACCTACAATTCATTACAAATGATCTCATAATTCTAGCTGGGCAAACAAATTCCTGAAAAAGCATCTTCTGTAGACTTTGTATCCATCTCTGTCTTTGGGTGCACAGCTGGTGCATGTCTCTGCTGCCATGTCTAGGGAGCTGCAACAATGGTCATAATGTTGACAGCTTGTGGTGCTCCATATGCTAGACCATCACTCATATGATATTTGACTTACTGTAAACAAGACCATTTACTGATTTAAAATACTTCATGTGGCTGCAAACAGTTTGTCCGTCCTCTCAGGTGCTAGTCATGCAGGACAGCTGATATCCTGCGTAGTGCTGATTGTGGTCATCCTGAACCCATGGATTCCACATTTGCATAACAGTCATGGAATTCCAACCAGGACAAGCAGCAATGTCATAGATTGATACACGACAGTCTCTATAGGCTACAATTCTGCTGCTGTTGAATTTCACAGAATCCTGGTAGATGTATCTCCTTCTTATACAAGGCATAATGCAATCTTCTCAAAAACATTCAAGTGTGATTTCTGGGTGATAATGTTGACAGTCTTTCCTTATAGACTACTGATGATTAACAATTAACGTGCAGCTACTCACAGAAGTCCAGTGTGCTCTTTAATTATCACATGGCAGCAAAACTTGGTAGATATGCTAATGCATTAATGCAGAACTGATTTACGCTGGGAAAAAATTAGTTCCAATTTTCACCACCAGGTGCAAGTCTGGCATTGTGGATGTGAGTCTTTCTAGAATTACAGAAACGTTTCTATATATATCAAATTAGAAATAGGATGTGTGGAGAAAAGACCAGACATGTGAGAAAGGCATAATATTCATTTTATTATGAACTGCCGCTTGCATAATTTGCTTACTATGAGAACCAAAGACATCGACGAGATGCTTTCCAGCACAAGGTTTGCACCCGGTAGCCAAAATTGAAACCAATTTTTTTCAGGTTAAATCGGTCATTTGGAACATTGTCGTCCACTCTTCACCAGGCTTAAAATACTTACTGTTCTAAATCTATATATATGTGTTGCAGGACTTCACATTAAAAATAATATGACAGAACTTGATGTCAGGGGGGAAGTTCATGACCACAATATTAGGGCTAAGTCGATGTCGGTTATACCTAGGCACAGGTTAGGAATGACTGGAAATTCTCACAAAGTAAGCCCACTCAGAATGTTGAATAAGTTACCAGTCTCTGCTTGGACCATGGATATAATTAGTTTTAAACATAAGTGGTACAACTGGTTAACAGATCACCCTTTTATAATATTAAAGAATACTTTGATTTACCAGATTATTACATTAACTTTTAAAAGCTGTTACTTTTAATTGTATTCTTATGTGCTGCATAAACTTTGTAGAACTAATATTTAATGCTACACATTGTACTACTGTGTATTGTATATACTTTATCTTGTATCAAATTGACAAAACCCATATCATTGTGAAATGATTTATGGTGAATAAGGATTCTTGATTCTCTTGGTTCTGCAGTAATACATTAGCATATCTACCAATTTTCGCTGCCACACCATAATTACTGTCCAATCTGGACCTCCATGAGTAGCTGCACTTTAATTTTAACCACCCAGTACATAAAATGTAGATAGCATTATGCCTACCTACTCTGTGCACTTGCACCAAAACGCTACAACATTCTCATATCCAAATGCACTGTACACTTTAGTCTAATTCGATGTTTGTTGCATTCTTTATTCATAGTGATGCAAATTTAATTTCATTCTGATTCATAGTGTTGCAAATTTAATGGCCAGCAGCATATTTTAATTAGTGGATCCTGTTTCCAGTGGTGTCGTAATTTTAAAACAGTGTAAAATCCCTTCTAGACAACAGTACTCCAGTAACAACAAATGACGGAGTAGGTAGCACCTTGAGGATACAATTTCGTGTGAGGGATCGCCGGGCGGTTCCAGCGGGGACGGCGATTTCTAAACGCAGGTTACTGTGTCGCTGCGGGCGCTCCGGTTTACCGGGAGCTTTCTTCCCGCGCCCGTGCGGATTCATCTTGCATGGCGGAGGTCGGCAACCCGCAGCTGCGAGGTAACTCGGGAAGGGAAACTCGATGATTTTAACTGCCGCCCGCTGCCCTACTAACCTTATTCTGCCTTTGCGCCGTACAGTCATTCTGTGCCCTCGTAGACAGAGACCTCGGTGAGAAATTTAAGACCAGGAGGATAGTTGCTAAAAATCTGGTGTGGGGCGTCCGGCACATCAAACGAAAAGACAGTGATGGAAGAACAGTTTAATACTCTACCTAAAAATTAGGACGATCAGCACTGCAATGTAATATAGTCTTTAATGGCTAAAATCAAGTTTTCGATACAAGCATCACCTATAACCTCTGCTGCATTCAGTCTGGTGATTGTGACCTCACACTTCCCAGCTTTTTTCTTTATTTTAGCGCTTGAGTACAGAACTCACGTCACTTAGCAAACAATACAAATACACTTGAACCAAATCCACGTATTGTAAATGTACAGATCCACAGCTATCACCCCACCTGTGTTACCTGTTTCTCTCTCTGTCTCTCTCTCTCTCTCTCTCTCTCTCTCTCTCACACACACACAGACGCGCGCGCGCTTTGCATATATTAAAAAAGTGAGGTTCCGGTACTGTCACCTTCCTCGGAGTATTTTTTTCATTTCGATGTCTTAAAAACGTCATTTTAACGCTTTTTTTGTCAGAGGTACCAGTACGACGTATCGGCGCGTACCGTTACGAATCAAGCAGTGTGATATATCTATATAAAGAAGGTCCTGGCACTGTGACTTTCCGTGGGGGTGAGTGTTTTCGAAATTTAGACTTCTTAAAAGGTTATTTTAACGCTTTTCTGCGGATTTTAAAAGTGCGAATACAACATTTGTACTGATAAAAAATAAAGTTATGTTGTACCACATCTCAGAATTTCGCCCTGCACAAACCGCTAAGGAAAGAAACTTTAAATTTGGAGAAGTTGCGGATGTAATACTGTGGGTGTCTTTTAAGAACCGGTTTTTCGAAATTCCAAGCCTATGGGGGTGAATAGCGGATGAATAGTTTCTTGAAAACTGTCGCTATTAAGGCAATTTTAAAGCTAGTCCTACGAAAATTGGTATTTGTTTTCCCGGTCAGAAATAAAGAGATACTTATTTAAATAAAGACTTACGTATTTCAGCACTTGAGGAAACTTAACCCTAGGGGGATGAAATAGTGGGTGAATGCTTTGTTTTGATAACATGTCATCATTAAAGAACTACTAAAGTATTTCTAAAGCTACATCTATGAACGTTGGTATTTGACTTTTCGGTTACAAAAATAAAAAATAAAAAAAACGTTTTCTAGTGTTTTTGGAAATTGAACCCCTAATACGTGAAATATGGGATGATACTTTTACGAAAATATTTTATTATCAAAGCATTTTCAAAGCTGAATCTGTGAAAATTTAGATTTGGCTTCTCAGCTAGAAATAAAAAATTCCTGTTTCTCTGCTTTGGGAAATTCAATCCCGAAGCGGGTGAAACGGGGGGGGGGGGGGGATAAAAGTGTTTATGGAAATGTTTCTTTGTGCAAACATTTTCGAAGTTAAATCTTTGAAAATTGATATTTGGCTTCTCGGTTAGAGATGAAAAAATACGTGTTTCACTGTTTTTGGAAATTCAACCCCCAAGGGGGTGAAATAGGGTCAGACTGATTCACTGACTCATCATCTCCCAGCCCAAACCGCCAAGGATAGAAACTTGAAGTTAGGAGAGGGTGTGGATGTTAAAATGTAGGCATCGTTTAGGAAGGGATTGTCCGAAATTGCACTCCTGGGGGCGGGGGGTGAGATAGGGAATGAAAGGCGTTTTAAAAGTATGTCGCTATTAATGGAATTTTGAAGCTAGAACTACGAAATCTGACATTTGGTTTCTCAGTCAGAAAATAAAAAAAAATACGTGTTTCAGCGTTTTTGGAAATTCAACCACTATGGGGGTAAAATGGTGGCAGAAAGTTTTTTGAAAATAAGCAATTACTAAAGAACTACTAAAGGATTTTTAAGGCTATATCTATTACAACTCCTATTTGAGTTCTAGATTAGAAATAAAAGAAATATCTGTTTCTTGTTTCTGGAAATTCAACCGCTAAGGGAGTGCAATAGAGGACGGAAATTTTTAAGATTTTTTAGAAAATATTTCATTACATTAAAAAAGAAATTAAAGCTAAATTTAGAATCGCTTTTTGGTCAGAAGTTCATTCGGAAAAGACCATGCTCATATTGCCTTTATCAGCGTGAAAAGCTTAGAAGGTGTTGCAATTTGTGAACAACATAAAAATTCGATCAAATTAAAACAAAAAATCTCTGCAGGCTATACAGTCTACGCGAGCGAAGCAACGGGCTGGTGTCTTTCCTAAGAGTCGTCAAACACATTTTCTCTTTTTTCAGGTTCTTGAAACTTCGCTTTCGTAATTGTTGCTCATTACGTCTTTCATGGGACTTCCAGTGTCGTCGGAAAGCATCGATTTAATTCCAGTTACTAGCAAAATGAATTTTAAAGCATTTGATAGACCGGTCCCAGATTAGTCCGGTGCAATATCGATATGTATCAAAAAGAGCAATAAAACGCAAAGAATAACCAGCACTCGAGCAGTGACTGAGCAGCGCGCTACATGGCGTTAGCAATCAGCGTGGGTCTAGTCGCTGTGGAGTAGTGGTTATTCTTCCTGTTTTACTGTTCCTGTTTTCTAAGTAGAACGAGCTGATGCGTATATGTTACTCACAATATCAAATAATGCGAGTATTAGTACAATCTCGCTTCTGTACAAATTCAGAGCAGTAATGCGACCATTGTAAATAAGTGTTACAGAACAATTCCTCTGTTGGATAATGCAAAACTTAAGAATTATACACTTCAGTGTGATTTGCATGTTTTGTGACAAATTATTTACTACTGTTCGAATGAAAACATGTTTGAGACATTTTTGCCTTATTCCGCATCCATGAGGACCATTTCACTTGGGATCCGTGGAAGGTACATTAGTATATTTGTTTTCTTTGTAAATGTTATTGTGTATTCTTGTTTTTCTGACACGTTCTACATCCTGGAGGATCTCAATAAGCATCTAGTGGGACGGAAAGTACATATAATTCTAATCTAATCGCATGTCGATAAAGCGAACATTGCCCTAGACTAATTTGGGACCTAGCCGTCGAATGGGCACGTAAAATCCGCTTTAAAAATCGTTTTGTTTGTAACGGGACTCAAAGCGACGCTTTCCGTCAATAGCGGGCGTCTCATGAAAGACGTGATAAGCAGAATTTATTTGGGGTTACTCCAGCTACACATTGCAAAAACGCTATTGGAAATGTCTGCTGAAACACTAGAGAAAATGCACTTGTCGACTCTTAGGAGAAGCATTCGGTTTATATAGAGGGTTTCATAATTCTTACCACAGATCTGTAGGTTTTGTAGAGGGGACTAAGTAGATACAATTTTGGTAAGCATCACATGTCCGAAAACGTACTGTCGGGATAAAAAAAAAAGTGAAAGTCGGATCGTTTTCAAATCTTACTCTGCACGCTGCGTACACAGTAGAGATGGTTCAAATGGCTCTGAGCACTATGGGACTTAACATCTGAGGTCATCAGTCCTGTAGAACTTAGAACTAATTAAACCTAACTAACCTAAGGACATCACACACATCCATGCCCGAGGCAGGATTCGAACCTGCGACCGTAGCAGTCGCGCGGTTCCGGACTGAAGCGCCTAGAACCGCTCTGCCACCGCGGCCGGCCACAGCAGAGACAATGAGGTCTGACCTATGTGCTCTACAAGCGTCCATGGATTGGGAAATGTTTCTAGAACTCGTCATTGAGTGACGAAGGACGTCCTCTTGAAATTCGAGTGAGGCGCATCCGTGGCGCAGCACAGTCAGCCCTCCTAGTTGCAAACGTATATTTCTCGCAGGCGTTGTTGTGACGGGACGAAAATGGTGTATAATATCATAATTAGAACAGGAACTGACGACGGCGCCTTCTTCTCGGTTTTTTGTGCGTGCCATGAAACTGGAGGGTTGAAAGTTATTCGATCTTCAAACTTATTTGATATCTAAACGGTACGTTTCCGGACTTGGTTTCCTCGTGCCCTCTACACTTTCTAGAAGACTATAATGGGAAATGTGAAGCATCCTATGTCTATTATAAGGTATTTAAAAGCAGTGACACACATTTCTACGGAAGGTAGTATTGGTACAACTAGAAGAAAAATTCCCGTAATTATATGCCCAGAAACCAATACCTGCTGAAATATGGGATAATCTGTTCTGTTACATAGAAGCAGACACTATAGATGGTGACGCATGTGGTTACTGCTCATCCTCACACATCCATCAGCCCATCTTCGCAGCGCATCACACATCATTTCTGACATACCTGCCTCCATTCGGATGAAGTCACATGTACACTCCTGGAAATTGAAATAAGAACACCGTGAATTCATTGTCCCAGGAAAGGGAAACTTTATTGACACATTCCTGGGGTCAGATACATCACATGATCACACTGACAGAACCACTGGCACATAGACACAGGCAACAGAGCATGCACAATGTCGGCACTAGTGCAGTGTATATCCACCTTTCGCAGCAATGCAGGCTGCTATTCTCCCATGGAGACGATCGTAGAGATGCTGGATGTAGTCCTGTGGAACGGCTTGCCATGCCATTTCCACCTGGCGCCTCAGTTGGACCAGCGTTCGTGCTGGACGTCCAGACCGCGTGAGACGACGCTTCATCCAGTCCCAAACATGCTCAATGGGGGACAGATCCGGAGATCTTGCTGGCCAGGGTAGTTGACTTACACCTTCTAGAGCACGTTGGGTGGCACGGGATACATGCGGACGTGCATTGTCCTGTTGGAACAGCAAGTTCCCTTGCCGGTCTAGGAATGGTAGAACGATGGGTTCGATGACGGTTTGGATGTACCGTGCACTATTCAGTGTCCCCTCGACTATCACCAGTGGTGTACGGCCAGTGTAGGAGATCGCTCCCCACACCATGATGCCGGGTGTTGGCCCTGTGTGCCTCGGTCGTATGCAGTCCTGATTGTGGCGCTCACCTGCACGGCGCCAAACACGCATACGACCATCATTGGCACCAAGGCAGAAGCGACTCTCATCGCTGAAGACGACACGTCTCCATTCGTCCCTCCATTCACGCCTGTCGCGACACCACTGGAGGCGGGCTGCACGATGTTGGGGCGTGAGCGGAAGACGGCCTAACGGTGTGCGGGACCGTAGCCCAGCTTCATGGAGACGGTTGCGAATGGTCCTCGCCGATACCCCAGGAGCAACAGTGTCCCTAATTTGCTGGGAAGTGGCGGTGCGGTCCCCTACGGCACTGCGTAGGATCCTACGGTCTTGGCGTGCATCCGTGCGTCGCTGCGGTCCGGTCCCAGGTCGACGGGCACGTGCACCTTCCGCCGACCACTGGCGACAACATCGATGTACTGTGGAGACCTCACGCCCCACGTGTTGAGCAATTCGGCGGTACGTCCACCCGGCCTCCCGCATGCCCACTATACGTCCTCGCTCAAAGTCCGTCAACTGCACATACGGTTCACGTCCACGCTGTCGCGGCATGCTACCAGTGTTAAAGACTGCGATGGAGCTCCGTATGCCACGGCTAACTGGCTGACACTGACGGCGGCGGTGCACAAATGCTGCGCAGCTAGCGCCATTCGACGGCCAACACCGCGGTTCCTGGTGTGTCCGCTGTGCCGTGCGTGTGATCATTGCTTGTACAGCCCTCTCGCAGTGTCCGGAGCAAGTATGGTGGGTCTGACACACCGGTGTCAATGTGTTCTTTTTTCCATTTCCAGGAGTGTATTATTTACACGCTCCTTTAACGTTTGCACGTTGTAGACGAGTAGGGCGTACACGAATGCTTTTAAATGTCCCGATAACCAGAATCCTAGTGGCTTCAGGTGAAGGGGCAGGGTGTGCAAAGGAGCCGCCTCGACCATTCCAGCGTCCACTAAATGGTGCAGTGATGCTGTCGCACGACCCGTAGAAAAAGGGGTAATGCCGCGCCGTGCATAAATTGTCGTCGTTGTCTTTCTGCAAAGACAACGTTCTCCAATCTTCTTCTTTTTCTTGCCCCTGTTTCCCACATCTGCGCAGGATTGGCAGTGTTAATTTACGGTGTGACCTTCCTATCGCCACCGTCCGGGACGGAATATGTGTACCTCAACTATCTGCGTGTAGTATGTGAAAGTATGCGAAAGTTTGCGAATCGCGTAACCGAGTAGGGGCTTAGGTACCAACCCGGTACTCACAGAGTCGCTTGTGGAAAACCGCCTAAAAACCACAATCAGGTTACCCGGCACACCAGCCCTCGTCCTTAGACGGCTGGGCGGATTCGATTCGGGCCGGTGTTTTAACACGCACGGCCATCCGGGCGGGTAAAGGTAACGTTTTCCAATAGCACTGGTAATACATCGTGCAGAAATCGGTGATACGGAGAACCTGCAGGCCCTCTGAGTCTGTCACCGTTAATTCCTGCCCATATATTGATGCTGTAGCGATCCCGGTGCCTCGCCTCCAAGATTTCTCGAGAATATGTATGTGTCCACTCTTGTGGTGGTCTACACCACCGAATACTATGCATTTCTCGTCACAGATAAAACGGCCCATATAAGGTATTGGTTTCCGGATATATAATTACAGGAACGTTTCTTCTGGTTTTGACCAATAATACCTCCTGTTGAAGTACGTGAAATTTTTTAACTACCTCATGTGTGTCTTTTACACAACCCTTATCCATCTCACTTTAATAATAAAATACAGTTGCATCACATTAAAAAAAGACCTGCACTTTGAGTGAAAACTAACGTAATAAGTACTAACTAACACTCTAAAGAAATTCTTTCACGCAGTTATGTGAGTCGGCAGAGGGCAGCTCACATTGACCAGATGTTGTGGTACCGTAGTAGCTAAATTGTAGCATTGAACCTGTTCGTTCATTCAGAGAAGTTGTGGTTGACATCCTCTTCTTTGCTGCTATCTGAGTGGGGATGCCACCAAACCAATGGCTTGTAGATATTTCGTATAGCATTTCCAGCTGAACGTGAGGCGTGTTATAGTGTTCTCGAAACATATGGAGCATTGATGTTTCTTCGTTCAGAACTTATGTCATCAGTGCAGGGTTAGTTTTGGCACGATCTTTAACTTTCTATTTGGTTGATTCTTCCCGTTCTGCGTTGCACATTTCTCCGACTACCAGTTTGAGAACATTTAAAAAACTCTGCAGCTGGGACTACTATATTTTCCCTCTCTCCGTATTATGATACAGCATGTCTGCTGTTTCGTTTCCAGGAATGCCACAGAGAGCGATCATCCACCTCATAGTAACACACTGGTTCACAGTTGTATTAATATCAAGCTTCTGATGTATGCTGCTGAATGACTGTTTCCTCCACCATAGAGAAATTTGAGTAATTCTCTAAGCTGGAGTTAGAGAGGATGACGATCTGATCATCCAGATACTTCTCATATACGGTAGTTGTATAGCATAGGCTCAGCTATCCTAATTGATTTCCTAAGGCAGCATAAATTTCTTATCGCTGTGACATCTATAGCGAACACAACCACATCCAACTTCGCTTCTTCAATGCGTGAAGTGGGTGAAACTCAGGTTTCTAAGGCTCTAGAGTTATTCGTTTGAAACACAAATAGTGGAGTATCAATAATAATAATAATAATAATAATAATAATAATAACGATAATAATAATCCCCGTGGAGGCCCGGGAAAAGAATAGGCCTCCGGTATGTTCTGCCAGTCGTAAAAGGCGACGAAAAGAACAAACCACTAATAGGGCTAACCCCCCTTTTAGTGTGATTAGTTGGTTCAGGACAGAACTAAAGAAGCCTCGGACAAGCGCTGTCATGGTCGGGGACGACGCTTGAACCCTATGCCCGCCCACAATGGTAACGACACTGCTAGCCAACTGGAAAATGATTTAAATCCAAATAGAGGTGTTTTGCAGGATATGCTTCCTGCAACCACCCTAGAAGGAAAACAAAGACAGAGGATGAGATGGTCAGATGAAGTTAATCGACACCTCATGTTCTGTTATTACCAAGCAACAAACCTAGGAACCAACACAACTGGATACAGATCACAAGTATACACAACATTTATTACCAGATACCCAGAATTAAAATTTTTAACAGAACAACGACTAGCTGATCAGATCCGTGTAATAATAAAAAATAACAGGATACCCCAGTCAGAATTAGAAAACATCAAACAAGAAGTACAACAAATACTGGAACAAAATAATGTGCAATCAGAAGAAGAAGAAAATACAGTAATGGACTCAAACATCCCAGAGCAAACAAACAAAGAACAACACGCACCAATTAAACAATCAGAGGAAAACGAAATCTTAAGACAGCCACCAGAACAAGCACAAATAGAACACGAAGTGACACAGATGCTAGATACAGAAGAAAAATTTCAGCTAACATATATAGAATACAAAGACACAAATACAGACATTAGACCATTCTTGCATAGACCACCAAATAACCCACAAGTCGAAACAACAATAAAAACTATCAACACAATCATACACAACAAAATAAATGAAAACACAACTATGGAAGAGTTACAACTACTGGTTTATATAGGAGCACTCACTACACTAAATATACACACTAGACAGAGATCAGAACCAACCAACACACAGAAGAAACCCACAAAACCAGCATGGCAACACAGGCTACAGATCAGAATAGAAAAACTGAGAAAAGACATCGGACAGCTAACACAATTTATAAGAAATGAAATCTCGGAAAAAAAACGAAAAAGGTTAGGTAAAATCTCACAACAAGAAGCGACAGAGCAATTAGACGAAAAGAAGCAGAAATTACAAGCATTAGCCAAACGACTCAGAATATACAAAAAAAGTGAAAATAGAAGGAAACAAAACCAAACATTCAACACAAACCAAAAGAAATTTTACCAGACAATAGATAACACACACATTAAAATAGACAATCCACCAAACATAACAGACATGGAACACTTCTGGAGCAACATATGGTCAAACCCGGTACAACATAACAGGCATGCACGGTGGATACAAACAGAAACAGACACATACAAGATGATACCACAAATGCCTGAAGTGATAATTTTGCAACATGAAGTCACCCAAGCAATTAATTCTACTCACAATTGGAAAGCCCCTGGAAATGATAAAATAGCAAATTTCTGGTTAAAGAAGTTCACCTCAACACATTCACATCTAACTAAATTATTTAACAGTTACATTGCAGACCCATACACATTCTCTGATACACTTACACATGGAATAACTTATCTGAAACCTAAAGATGAAGCAGACACAGCGAACCCAGCTAAATATCGCCCCATAACATGCCTACCAACAATATACAAAATATTAACTTCAATCATTAAACAGAAATTAATGACACATACAACACAGAACAAAATTATAAATGAAGAACAAAAAGGCTGTTGCAAAGGAGCACGAGGATGTAAAGAGCAACTGATAATAGATGCAGAGGTGACATATCAAGCTAAAACTAAACAAAGGTCGCTACACTACGCATACATTGATTACCAAAAAGCTTTTGATAGTGTACCCCACTCATGGTTACTACAAATATTGGAAATATACAAAATAGATCCTAAATTGATACAGTTCCTAAACATAGTAATGAAAAATTGGAAAACCACACTTAATATCCAAACAAATTCAAATAATATCACATCACAGCCAATACAGATTAAGCGTGGAATATACCAAGGAGACTCATTAAGTCCTTTCTGGTTCTGCCTTGCTCTGAACCCACTATCCAACATGCTAAATAATACAAATTATGGATACAATATTACTGGAACATACCCACACAAAATCACACATTTGCTATACATGGATGATCTAAAACTACTGGCAGCAACAAATCAACAACTCAACCAATTACTAAAGATAACAGAAGTATTCAGCAATGATATAAGTATGGCTTTTGGAACAGACAAATGTAAGAAAAATAGCATAGTCAAGGGAAAACACACTAAACAAGAAGATTACATATTGGATAATCACAGCGACTGCATAGAAGCGATGGAAAAAACGGATGCCTATAAATATCTAGGATACAGACAAAAAATAGGAATAGATAATACAAATATTAAAGAAGAACTAAAAGAAAAATATAGACAAAGACTAACAAAAATACTGAAAACAGAATTGACAGCAAGAAACAAGACAAAAGCTATAAATACTTATGCCATACCAATATTGACCTACTCATTTGGAGTTGTGAAATGGAGTAACACAGACCTAGAAGCACTCAATACACTTACACGATCACAATGCCACTAATATAGAATACATCACATACATTCAGCAACAGAAAGATTCACATTAAGCAGAAAGGAAGGAGGAAGGGGATTTATCGACATAAAAAACCTACATTATGGACAGGTAGACAATTTAAGAAAATTCTTTATAGAACGAGCAGAAACTAGCAAAATACACAAAGCAATCACTCATATAAATACATCGGCTACACCACTACAATTTCATAACCACCTCTACAACCCTTTAGACCACATAACATCAACAGATACGAAGAAAGTAAATTGGAAAAAGAAAACACTTCATGGCAAGCACCCGTATCATCTAACACAGCCACACATCGATCAAGACGCATCCAACACATGGCTAAGAAAAGGCAATATATACAGTGAGACGGAAGGATTCATGATTGCAATACAGGATCAAACAATAAACACCAGATATTACAGCAAGCATATTATTAAAGAGCCCAATACCACAACAGATAAATGCAGACTTTGTAAACAACAAATAGAAACAGTAGATCACATCACAAGCGGATGTACAATACTAGCAAATACAGAATACTCCAGAAGACATGACAATGTCGCAAAAATAATACATCAACAGCTTGCCTTACAACATAAACTTTTAAAACAACAAGTTCCTACATACAAGTATGCACCACAAAATGTACTGGAGAATGATGAATACAAATTATACTGGAACAGAACCATTATAACAGATAAAACAACGCCACATAACAAACCTGACATCATACTCACCAATAAAAAGAAGAAATTAACACAACTAATCGAAATATCCATACCCAATACAACAAATATACAAAAGAAAACAGGAGAAAAAATTGAAAAATACATCCAAGTGGCTGAGGAAGTCAAAGACATGTGGCATCAGGATAAAGTTGACATCATACCAATTATAGTATCAACTACAGGAGTCATACCACACAATATCCACCAGTACATCAATGCAATACAGCTACATCCAAACACATATATACAACTACAGAAATCCGTAATTATTGATACATGTTCAATTACCCGAAAGTTCCTAAATGCAATATAACACATACCGTACAGTTAATAGGAAGTGACGCTTGATCAAGGTCCGCGTCACTTTCCATTCTCAACCAGACTTAACGTCTGAGAAAGTAAAGAAATAATAATAATAATAATAAAAGGACCAAAGATTAGAGTTTAACGCCCCGTCAACGACGAAGTCGTTAGAGACAGAGAACAGGCTGCGGAAGGAAATCAGCCAAGCACTTTTAGAGCAACTACCCTGACATTTGTCTTAATCGAGTTTAGAAAGTAACGGAAAACCTTAACCTGCAGTCCTCCCCAATACAAGTTCAGTGTGCTGATTTTGAAATGGTTCAAATGGCTCTGAGCACTATGGGACTTAACTTCTGAGGTCATCAGTCCCCTAGAACTTAGAACTACTTAAACCTAAGTAACCTAAGGACATCACACACATCCATGCCCGAGGCAGGATTCGAACCTGCGACCGTAGCGGTCGCGCGGCTCCAGACTGTAGCGCCTAGAACCGCTCGGCCAACACGGTCGGCCAGTGTACTGATCACTGCGCCACCGCGCTCAGTTATAGCCACAGTCTAGGTCTGATACAACATGTAGTTCTAATCTCCTGCTCTCGTAATCTGAATCATAGTCTTCGAGTAGATAAAATTCTTTTTGAGAAATGGACTAGAGGAGGAAAAGTTATGTTTAGCCATACATGTAAGAGGAACACAGGTCCGTTAAGATACGAATATCTTGTATTACATTCTAAGACAAAAGAAACGGCGCACCACGAAGGAATTATTCGAATAGGATAGAAATTGGTGGATGTGGTGTACATATACAAACAAATGATTAGAATTTCAGAAAAATTTGATCATTTATTAAAGAGAAAGAGCTTAACAAATTGAGCAAGTAAATAACACGTTGGTCCACATCTGATCCTTATGCAAGCAGTTATTCGGCTTGGCATTAATTGATACAGTTGTTGGATATCCTCCTGAGAGCTGTCGTGCCCAACTCTGTCCAATTAGGGCACTAGATCGTCAGCATCCCGATATAGTTGGAGGATCCTGCCCATAATGCTCCAAACGTTCTCAGTTTGGGGGGGGGGGGGGGGGAGGTCCGGCGACCTTGCTACCAACGAAGAGTTTTGCAAGTACGAAGACAAGCAATGGAAACTCCCGCCGTGTGCAGGCAGGCATTATATCGCTAAAATGTAAGCCCAGGGTGGCTAGCCATGAAGGGAAATAAAACAGGACGTAGAATATCGTGACGCATCGCTGCGCTGTAAGGGTACCATGGATGGCAACCAAAAGGGCCCTGCTATCATCACCCCCGGTTGTTGGGCGAGCAACAGTCAGGTTGCTATCCCACCACTGTCCGGGGCGTCTCCAGACGCATCTTCGTCTGGAATGTCATTGACTGGAGTAGAATTGTCCTTATTGATGAGTCCCGCTTCAAACTGAGCCCCGATGACTAGCGAAGACGTGTCTGGGCTCAGACAGCGGAGGGATACCAGATCGATTATCGCCCGCCATACGGCCCGACAGCCAGGACTGGTAGTCTGGGGTGCCATTTCATTTCATAGCAGTACCCCTTTGGTTGCCATTCGCGGCACCCTTACAGTACAACGGTACGCCGACGATATTCTACGCCGTGTTTTGTTGGCCTTCATGGCAAGTCATCCTGGGCTTACATTCCAGCAAGATAATGCCCTTCCGCTTATGACGAGAGTTTCTACTGCTTGTCCCCGTGCTTCCCAATTGGATAGAATTCGGCACGATTTTCGTCAGCAGCACATCTAACAACTCTATCAATCAATGCAAAGCTGAATAACTGCATGCATAAGGTTGTCTGTACATGTACATCACATCTATCGATTTCCATCTCATTTCGATAATTACTTCGTGGTGCCTCGTTTTCTTGGTCTTAGAGTGTTTCTGACTTTGTACGAATTGCGACCATTTTAGTTATAATTTCGTAATTAATTACTTGTGATGTAATTTTAGGGATGTCTCATTTGTCTTGACTAAGATTGCCATTCAGGATAAATTACTAGATGCTAACCTATTGTGTCGTAACTTAACTAATATCCATGTATATATGCACTGTTGAAACTTAGTAAGTTTAGAAACAAGTACTAACTAGTCCTTCAATAAAACGCCATATGTTAGTAGAAAATCAACGATCACGTGGTTTCATCCGATCGTGACGATAATAATGAAATACGTGGCATGCCATGTATTTGTAATTACTTCTCGCTTCGTATGTCTAAGGTGTACCATACAAAATATTGAAAACTGATTTATAATTAACATACTGTCGCAAGCACCTTCCATAAAAGTGCGACCAAAAGATGTTTTTTTTTTATCAACCGCTCCTTGGAAAAAAAAGAAAAAAACGCAAAAATACTAATAAAAGTAGACCCTGATTTCGCTATGGAACCAACACAACACATCTTGTTCGTTTTTGTATCACATTTATTTATTAATCGTATCTGCCAACGCCTTGCCACAGTGGTAATTCCCGTCATATCACCGAAGTTAAGCGCTGTTGGGCTTGGATCGGTGACCATCTGGTCTGCCAAGTGCTGTTTGCAAGTGGGGTGCACTCAGCCCTTCTGAGTCAAACTGAGGAGCTACTTGATTGAGAAGTAGCTGCTCCGGTCTCGGAAATTGACATATGGCCGGGAGAGCGGTGTGCTGGCCACATACCCCTCCATATCCGCATCCAGTAATACCTATGGGCTGAGGATGACACGGTGGCCAGTCGGTAACGTTGGGCCTTCATGGCCTGTTCGGGAGGAGCTTTTAGTTTTATTAATCGTATTTACCAAGAAGAGCATCCCCCACCAGAAGTCCCCAAGTTCCCACTGAGTTACCGATTATTACTTTTTTTAATGAATGGAGAAATGCGCCTCTCTCCACACAGGGTTTGCTTACTTCGTTTTTTTAAGGAGAGTTTGACGTGACTCTCACCATATTTACTACAACAGTGGCTCAGACCGACGCTTTGTATCGTATCTTGACTTTACTCTCTTATTTTAAGAGAAGCATGTTCTTTTTTTTTCATTGGGAATGCCACATTGAACCACTGCATATACTGCTGTATGGCCAACGAGCAAGTACATATGCGATTATATCTTGAGGAAAAGCTATGAGGTCCATTTTCTGTTTATTCAGTCGCATGTCATACTCCATTGCCATTGTAACAATGAAGAAAGTTATTTTCACTTATTTCGTCAGTGTTTTCCTAACCTCTTGACTGTTAAATAAACGGTTTATCTTGCCGAAAATAATTTTTTTCTGTCATCCAACTATTAGTGGAAATCAGCCTTTAATGATATATTTCGGTAAAATGACGTAGCAAGCTTTTGAACTAAACTAATTTATTGGCTCCACTTGCACTATGCTGTTAGGCCTATTGGCAATCATTTTCCTATGTATATGGTGACAAACTGCCGGCATCCGGCTTGTTGCTGTGAACAAAAAACATACAGGCAAGCCTTTGACTTTTCATCTTTATTCATGTATATTCATTCAGTAGTATTTTAGGTGATTAAGTGTCTGAGGAAAGTATAAGCTATCTTGTAAAGCACACTTTTAGCTTGTTTCAAGAGGTAGGAGGTTCAGCTAGAGCATGCGGTAATTGGAAGTATCTTGAAGAATCACATATGGCGTTTAAGGCTGAAATGACATATGCCTTTGTAAAATAATACAGTATGCCGCGCGGGATTAGCCGAGCGGTCTGGGGCGCTGCAGTCATGGACTGTGCGGCTGGTCCCGGCGGAGGTTCGAGTCCTCTCTGTGGCATGGGTGTGTGTGTTTGTCCTTAGGATAATTTAGGTTAAGTAGTGTGTAAGCTCAGCGACTGATGACCTTAGCAGTTAAGGCCCATAAGATTTCACACACATTTGATACAGTATGTCTTTTAACCCTAATGTGGATTCCAGTTTTATTTTGTGTGATCTTTGATATTAATTATTCTATTTATTTTATGTATTCATTTAATAACAATAGCAGTAAGTCCCTCTATAATAAAATAAATTAAATGGAACATTACAAGTGATTTGTTAAATGTGTTAATGATAAAAAAATGCGGTGGGATTTAATAGATCTGATATGGTACTGGATTTTCCCCTCACAGATGGGAGGCAGTAATGAGTAAAGTAACGAAATCATCAAGACAATCTCGGGATACAGAGCAGATGCAGCAGGTTATAGATGCTGTTACCACTTTTACTAGAGGTGAGATGGGATGGGTGTTGGCATCGAAGGCGTCCGGAGTTTCCCAGGCTACACTTAGACGATGAGCTAGAAATACGAACAAAATTTTCAGTAGTGATCAAAAGGATTAGTGTAGATTACAGTCAGTTCTCAACAGAGCACCGGGGTATGAACTCATACAACACCGGATACTGTTGGAGCTACGGGTGTTTGGTATGACTATTAGGGAGGTAAGACAAGTTGCATTTCAAATAGCCGAGAAAAATTGTACTGAGCAAGGAAAAGATCATGGCTGGAACGAACTGGATTGCTGGAATTTTAATGCGAAATCTAGACATTAGCTAACGTAAACCTGAGGCAACATCTGCAGCTAGGGCAGCAGGTTTTAACAAAACTGTTGCCAAATAATAATAATAATAATAATAATAATAATAATAGAGTTTTGGTGAAGTAATGAACAGTGAAGGTATTTCACCAAGTAACAAAAACTGAAAGTGTTTGCAGGTAGGAGTATTAACCAGTGCAGAAAGAAGTGCTCATGCCAGTGTAGTATGCTGCTGAGTGCCTCTGGCTTTGTCCCACTAACGCTGATATACTCTAGAAAAACCTGGAAAACGAACTAACAGACAAGGCTCTTTCAAGAGCTGTTGGAGTTGCCAAGGAAATGGACTGGATGACAGGAGACATTTTTTTGCAGTGGTTCAAACATTTTTTTTTTTTTTTTTTTTTTTTTTTTTTTTTTTTTGTGAAGCCCTCTGTAGACAATAAAGGTAATCCTATTGCTAGATGGACGTTCAAGTCACAAGAATATTGAAGCTGTCATCTTTGGTAAGGAGAATGGTATCGTTATATTCTGTTTTCCTGCACACTGCACACACAGGCTCCAGCTTCTAGTGTAAGCCACGATGATGGCGGTTCGCGTAGCTCGAGACACGGACGGACGGGGACTGTATCGTTGCCGGCTCCCGGCTACGGCTGCAGTAAGCGCACACATGTGCTCATCGCTTGAAAAAGCGTGTAAACTGCTAATTACATCTCTCACTTGATAGTGCAGAATTTATCGTTTACCGCCACCATCACCCGTGACAACTCGCAAAAAATGGAGTAAAAATTCACTATTAACTTGCTACGATTACGTTTAATGCTCGCATTGGCTGCAACATTTACAGCAGAGCGCTATCGCTCATTGGCTGTCGGAGTATGCGTGACGTATCTAAACTCGACCGTCGTAGTTAGTGACTCCAACTATAGATGTCTGACTTTTTGGCCCACTAGAAACTTATTTTGATCAAGAGGTAACAAAGACGCTCAAATGTAATCCAGGAAGAACATTTTCCCAGTAACAGGTATACCCTCTATTTAATAAAGGCTGTGGGAAAGCAAGAACCCTTGCTAATGCTGCTAGTAGTTTTCAACATTCTGGACTCTGCCATTGTCATTGTGGCATATTTCCCGAACACTTGCTCCAGCAGCAACTACAATCGTTCCAGATTGTGAAACTCAAAACACATCTAAAGTGTCTAATAAGCCGACCACGTCTCTTTGTGAAACTAAAGACAAGAAATCAAATAAAAATGTTGAAGCTGAGAAACTGAATGTAACTCCCATGCAAGTAGCAAGGGCAGACGTAATTCCCGTTCCTTCCATCTCATTCAGAATGGATGTTTTTAATTTAATTTATTTTTTTTGAACAGATCTTTTCGACGACAGCAATTATGCTTCTGAGATTGTCACTGTTTGTACTGCACTAAACTATACTCACATTCAGAACCTGGAGAACACTCGTTAAGGAGTCAGAAGTGTAATTTGTGGTCACACAATGAATGTGCTGAAGTAAGCTGTAGAACAAAAAACTTCGTGATGTCTGCGAATAGAAATGATTACTGAGAACTATTTTTTGAAGTTAGGTCTTTTCTTTAATGGATCACCATATTTAATTCTGTTTTAAAACTTAAATTTTTGTAAAATTTAACTGGTAAACTTTAATAGATATTGTTGAAGAATTGTTTCAGGAATATTATTTGTTCTTAACCTCAAATCTATTAAATATATCAAATATCTAACTTTTATTTAAATTTGTTACTCCTGTGTCATTTTACCCTCACATAGGCCTATGTCTAAAATGACAATTATCCACATTTTACAAGAATATCGAGAACGTACGGCTCATAGTAATTTAAAAATACGGCTCCAGGATAGCAGACCCTACAACTGAAACAAATTTAATCTCATATGATGGTTTATGGAGCAATGACGATCTAAAAACAAAACGGTATGTCATTTTAGTTCTACTTCCCACGCTATAGGATCAAACTCAGTCTAGCATTTTGTTCACAGAATATAACATTAAGGAAATAAACGAATCTACAAAAGGGTACAGCATTTTGTTCACAGAATATAACATTAAGGAAATAAACGAATCTACAAAAGGGTACACAGCAATACACACTTTATATTTGTCTTCTGTTTCTAGAGAACTAGTGCAAGCAAATAAAGGATCTTAAAATATTTCTCCCAGTGACAGTCGCGTGGTAGGACGGCTCCACAACCATCAAATTGTGTAGTGTTAAAGACCTGATACTATTTTTCCTTACTAGCAGAAATAGTTTAAGCGTATAGGAGAAATTCTGTTATTATATTTATGTTTATACGTTTTGGTGCAATTATCATGTCATCAGAAATACTACTAGAAAATAACGGAAAAATTTGTTTAGTTTCTACTGAGCACTTATTTTCTTGATTTGTTTTTGGGAGACCAATGAATATTCTGGTTTTCCACTACATATCTTTTGTGACACAAACACAAAGAATGCTGTATTATAAGATGAATGTCTAGTAAGCCTATTATACAAGCACGTGTGGTGTACCTGCTTCTGCTAGAGCTTCACAAAACAGAAACAAAAGCAGGGGCGGTAATTAAAATCGTGAGGGTCCCAGGGCACGTTCCCCCTCAATGCCTGCACCTGCCCTTTTTCCAAAGTTACCAAAACATCGTCTACACCTCGTCTCCCGCATCCTGATACCGTGTCATCCACAACAAACCTCGTCTCTCACAGTTAGATAAACATCAGAAAACAAATAAGAAATGCTTTTTAAGAAATGGTCTTTATATTTGTAAAATGAGGTATAATCTTAATAATATTTTTTCTGATATACCAAACCACGAAGCAGCAATTCGCCCCAAATCGTTGCACACAAGTAATATTGCACACTACACAAAGTAAACTTTAATGATGCAAAAAAAAACCCAACAAATATTTTATGAAAATCCTAGTTTAGCTAGGAAGGCATCCTTATTACATGGAGAATAATTTAAAAAAAACATTAGAACTTAATAATCTAACCACAGAATAGTAAAGCAAAAAGTGGAATAACGCCTAATACAGTATTGTTAACGAAGTCAGTGACGACTCGTAACCACACATTGGCAATTATCTCGCAAAGGGCTTGTGTGTTTCCTGGAACGTTTTCGCCTCCGTTATAGTATACTTTCACCCTGCATGTATAATAACAACACTATTAGGAAAATTTTGCTCCAGTCTCCTACCTTGCTTTGATCATACTATCAGGTTGTTGTCTCTTCTTTATATGTTACTGGAAGTGAACATAAGTCTACACATATTCGTTTGCCAACGTTAATGCAACGCAAAAGCTATTTCAATGACAAAATCCCATTGAGTTAACAGCAGTCTGTTGGGTATGAAACTACTGTACCGCAATGGTGCTAGCTTGTGGTTTGATTTCAAGTGAGGGACTGTTTGATGAGAAGAGTATAAAAACGACTATACAGATTGCATCACCATTGCCATAGGAGATTTTATACATAGCTGAATTATTATGTATGTCTGTTTGGGTGCTGCGTTTTGTGCCTTGATTGGTATGTTTTTGTAACGTGCAGCTTTTCTTCCATCTGGAGACACAGACTCTTAAAAATTTTTCCTCTTCTGTATGTCAGTTCTGTTCGTGTGCTGTTGTATGCAATTTTTGTGACAAGTTTATTTTCCGCATATTTGTATTTTTTCTTATTTTATGCAAGGTGTGGATACAAATGTCTGTTATAAGTTCATAGCCAGTGTCAATCTAAATGAATTCATTTTGGATGACAGGGCATTTCGCTTTGTAGTAACTATATCACAAAACTGACGTTTCGACCATCTTCGCAGGGGTACTCTTCAGGGAGACAAAACTGCTCGTTTCTAATAATTGTCTTTCCTGTGTACACCATGTTTCGGTTATTACACGACAACGGACTTTACGGTTATGGAGTCAAGAGTCAAGATGCCTGTGGAGGGATGATTGTACTTATTGCTTGTACTGCTGTAGCATGTGACACCGACTCCGTTTTCGTACAGCGAGAGGTCGATGTCGCATAACACTGTTCTTGTAGTCGCTTGTATATAGTGCTGATGCGCAGCGGAGTAAGTAAACCATTTGTTAGAGCGGCCGCAAGATCTGAGATATGTTCAGGCCCACGAAGGATTCCGTAGAGGTTCTCCGCCCCATAGGCTTCTACAAATTTCAGTATGAGCGATGGCTATGCTGGTGAATCTGGGAGACGGATTAACACTTGCGTTTCGGAACATGGACGTTATTGGCATCTGGGGCAACACAATAAACTACCGGTATGTGAACACTATCTGGAACTGACCGATTTTTAGGCCGGCCGCGGTGGTCTCGCGGTTCTAGGCGCGCAGTCCGGAACCGTGCGACTGCTGCGGTCGCAGGTTCGAATCCTGCCTCGGGCATGGATGTGTGTGATGTCCTTAGGTTAGTTAGGTTTAAGTAGTTCTAAGTTCTAGGGGACTGATGACCACAGCAGTTGAGTCCCATAGTGCTCAGAGCCATTTTTGACCGATTTTTAATTTTCAAGAATCCTTCGTGCTCTTTGTACAATGTGGCTGCAGAAAATAAGAAACTATTGAAATAATCAAATGCTCCCAATAGCATGATCGGGGTGGGGAGCGGGGGGGCGGGGGGGGGGGGGGATGGGGGAGCTGTTTGTCGACCTCTTGGCTGCTAGACCTACGGTTCGGTAGTTTTGGTACAGTACATATATGACATCGGCAGAATTGGTAGGAAAAGAGACATAAATGAATATGTAAGAGAGAAAAGGGAGCCGACGACTTCTCTTTTACACATAAGTAGAACCGCACTTCGTTCAGTGTTAGTCCACTGTGTGTTTTATATCCTTACAGATGATTGGGTCAAATGGCTCTGAGCACTATGGGACTTAACATCTGTGGTCATCAGTCCCCAAGAACTTAGAACTACTTAAACCTAACTAACCTAAGGACATCACACACACCCATGCCCGAGGCAGGATTCGAACCTGCGACCGGAGCGGTCACGCGGTTCCAGACTGAAGCGCCTAGAACCGCACGGTCACACCGGCCGGCCCCTTACAGATGACAAATTGCATTTTGTAAGTAATAAAAATTAGTTTAATCGCGTAACTTCTGCACTTTTATGGAACCAAAGCAATTACTAATATATAATTATAGTAGTTATTTTGCACTCAACAGAACGTTCTTTATTATGGTCAGTGTGAAAGTTGTTTATGCATAACAGAAACATGTTCGATAAAGTATTGAAGCGATGTTTGATATATTTTTGTTTTGCGTTTTTTTTTATTTCACCTTTTTGTTGAGGAAGTTGCGTTTTCTAGCGCTATATGATGAACAACATCGCACTGTTTCATGTTACAAATTAACAATTTTCGAGTAAAACCTGAATTAACCATTGACAGTTTCAGTTTTGCTACAAGTAGTGTTTATTTTTCAGTAATAAACAGGAAGATAGCTATGGAGAACAAATATGATCTGTAGATTGTCCGGCACTTTATATGTTCTTAGTTTCTAGATGGTTCATCACTTCCGGTTTACAGGGGAATCTAATAAGACATTGATCGCACGTGTAAGGAAAGCGATCGTTATGAGGTAACGCCCTATAAGTATGCAACACACCTAATGTACAGATAACGCGGATACGACCTTAATTGATCTAATCTACTATGAAAACTACAGTAGCCGACGCTTAGTTATGCCAGTCTATGGTAGCATTCGGTAGTTTTACAACTCTATATATATTATATGCACCAGACATGATTAACAGTAAAAACAAGCGACCGCAAGAATATAGCTGTGCGATATTAATGTCTTGCTCTAAGAAGCCGCTGTCCGTGGGTACACGCTGCTGATTCGGTATTCTCTGCCAATCATTTGCTGGAGTAGTTTTAGTACAACCACCCCTCCATAGTTAACTGTTTGGACTGCCTATGATTAAAGAATAGTGACGAGGATTGTCATGTGACAACCGAAATAGGATTATGTATAGGGAAGACCATCGAAAGAACACAGCAATTTTACTATCTTGAGGAGGACCGATGCAAATACGGCCGATAAGTCAGTTTTGTTACATACTTGTTTTAGTGTTACCAAATGACACAGAGTAGTACCCAAAACGGATTTATTCAAGTATATTCTGTATTTATTGCTGTGTAAGTGTTGCAGATACTGCTAATCTCATTGTTTTACGTGTGGCTTTTTTTGTTCTATTGTTCAGGTTTTCCATCTACGTTCCTAGTTGTGATTGTGTCCACTCACATTTTTCAAAAACGTTTTTTCACTGATATTGAATGAAAACGATCATGACCTAGTGTATCATGTCTTAGATTACTGCGATGTCTTACAACAAAGTCTAACGAAGAAAACTTTCGGTACCTTAAACTCGCGCTAGTTTCCTATGTGAGGTACATTACCGAAAAACGACTGCGTGATCACATTACCTTTCGGTACAGAGACCTACCCCGACTACAAGATTAGTACATGTTCTATTTGCTTCTTCAATTCTCCAGTAATCATAAACCCACACAGCCGTCCTCAGTTACATTACTCCTGCATTAATGACACTGAATAAGATGGAGGAGTTGGTTTTGCATTCGAGAGTGCTGTAATCAGAAACCCCATCTCAACATCCAGATTTAGGTTTCCTGTAATTTCCCTAAATCCATTGAGGAAAATACCGAATGATTCCTTTGAAAAGGTACGGCCGATTTCATCTACCATCCCTACCCAGTTCGTACTTGAGCTCTGTCTCTAGTGATATCGTCGTCGACCCTAACCGTCCTTCTCTTCCATTTACATCAATACCACTATCGAACCAGGTGATATTCGAACTCTAACTTACAGAAAGAATATGTGGTTATGTCAAGTTCTATATCGTGAGCACTCGGTTGTGAATAAAACTACTCCACAACATCAGTGAATTGATACTTTTCACCAGTTTCGAAAATAAACTATTTTTCTCTTCAAATATTGTAGCTCCTCTTTCAGCCCATACACACTGCAATCTGCTTTGTTGTTACCCTTCCCACTTCTTCATTTTTCTTATTTCTGTAATTTGTCCTTTCTCTCTTGTTATGATTTGACTTTGTATAATAATTATTATAAGTAAGTTAGTTAGTGTAGTGTAAAACAAGTGTAAATCAAATACATACGCGGTAAAGTAACATTAATGTGACAACCGCCGTTGTTCGACATCAAAATGACCACAGTTTGGCACTGGCCATTCACGGAGGCAGATGGCTTGTTAATGGTAGTTCCCACGTAGAATGTAGCATAGTGGTTGCGTCTTTGTTGGTAGATCACATGGCTGCTTTCACAGCTGGCCCTGCCTTTGGTGGGGAAGGAGATGCCTGTGACAAGGCTGGTATGCAGAGTAGTAGGAAGTCGTCTATTGCAGTGATGTGAGTCAGGGGGCAGGGCAAATGACAGAATACCACTGTGGGAGGGATGGAGGGAGTAGTGGGGAGGATATTCTCATTTCAAAGCACGAAAAGGGATAGTCAAAAAGTCTGGCAGAGAATGTAATTCATTTGCTGCATTCCTGGGTTGTAGTGAGTTAGGAGAGGGTGCTGTTCTGTGGCCAGACAGTGGGCATGTGGGTTATGGCAGGTGACTGGGAAGACAAGTCACAGGGGATCTGCTTCCGGAGCACATACAGCAGACGGCGGTACTAGCAGTGGAGGGTATATAAAGCGTGTCGGAGGGACGCGAAAACAGTGGAGCACTTGTAATGCGAAAACGGAGCGATTTACTTTACGTCCAAAAGGGTATGACTATTGGGTTTCGGGCGAAGGGTCGAATATTTCCGAAACGGGTAAGTATGTGAACTGTTCGCATGTCGTCGTTGATAAAGTATACCGTGTCTGATAAAATGACGCTAACCAAAAACCGGCGCCGAGGCCACTGTGGAGCAGCACGGGACATAGATACGGCCCATAGCAGCGAAATGACGTGCAACTATGGAACAACTGCCCACTCAGATGAGCCAAGGGTCTATCAGCAGTGTCTCCTCAACGACCTTTAAGCGAACGCTGCTGCGTATGTGCCTCTGCAACAGGCACCTGGTTCATGTGCCAGTGTTGACTGCTGTTCATCGGCGATGAGGGCTGGAATTTGCACGTCATTACCGCAACTGAGCGTCCACTGAGTGGTGACAGGTGATCTTTTCAAATGAATAACGTTTTATGCTCCATGGAACAGATGGACACTGGCATGTACGGCGTGAAACGTCTGAAAGCGAACACCCTGCAACAGTCGTGGGAAGGGTCCAGACCGGAGGGCATTTATGGGAAATCTAATCATTCTAGAAGGCACAATGGATCGACACAAGTATCCATCTTTCATACATGCAGTTTGTTTTTCCTCGGTGCGATAGCATCTACCAGCAGGACAATGTAACGTGCCACGTGGCTCGCAGTGTACGGGCGTGGTTCGAAGAGCACCAGGGTGAGTTTACTCTGCTTCCCTGGCCACCAAACTCCCCAGATTTAAATGCAGTCGAGAATATGAGGGACCACCTCGATCAGGCTGTTAGCGCCATGGATCCTCAACCGAGAAGCCTGGGGCAGCTGGCCAGGGCACTGTTCATGGCTCCACAGCCGTGTTGGTACTTAACAGAACCTCACTGAATCTCTTCCTGAACGGCTCGCAGCAGTCTGCACTGGATAATGTGATTATTCAGGCTTTTGACAAGTGGTCACATAATGTGACTGCGCAGTTATAGCCTTTAATTCTTGCTCAAAAGTGCAAATGTCTTCAACGTATCTGGCCTGCTGTTAAAGAGTAGTTCTTCTGCCGGCCATGGAGGCCGAGCGGTTCTAGGCGATTCAGTCTGGAACCGCGTGACCACTATGGTCGCAGGTTCGAATCCTGCCTCGGGCATGGATGTGTGTGATGTCCTTAGGTTAGTTAGGTTTGAGTAGTTCTAAGTTCTAGGGGACTAATGACCTCAGATGTTAAGTCCCATAGTGCTCAGAGTCATTTGAACCATTTGAAGTAGTTCTTCTGATTTAAATCATTCGTAGCTATTGCGTTCAACTTTTTTTTTGTTTCTTTAGTAATTTGGTAATAGGACATCTGTCCACCGCCATAGCTGAGAGGTCAGCGCTTCTGACAGCAATGTGGAGGACCCGACTTCAATTTCCGGTACTGCCAGGGATTTTTCTTTGGTGAGAGAATTGGAACAGGATTCACTCGCCCTCGTGATGCTAATAGATGAGACAGTTGAATGAGAAATTGTGGCTCCAAGATATGAAGAAGCCGACAACGGCCGGGAACATGGTTTGCCGACTTGATGCCCTCCCTACCTCATCCGGATGACATTCAGCAGCGGATGATGATAAAGCGGTCGGTCGAGAGCGCACGATCCTCTGTGCATGCTCGTGGGGTTACTTTGGTATGAAACTTACAACTTGTACAGAAACGAGGCTGCAGTTACTAAAGTAGAAAGGCTCGAAAGAGAAGCATTAGCTGAGAAGGAAGCGAGACAAAGTTGTGGCCCATCCTCATGTCATTCAGTCAGTACGCTGAGTAACCAGTAAAGGAAAACAAGGAGAAATTTGGAAATAGAGTTAAAGCTCAGGGAGAAGAAATAAAAACTGTGAAGTTTGCTGATCATATTGTAATTCTGTCAGAGATGGCAAAAGGCTTGGATGATCAGTTGAATGGAATGGATAGTGTTTTGAAAAAAGTTTATGAGATGAATATCAGCAGAAGTAAAATAAGGTTGATGGAGTGTAGTCGAATTAATTCAGGAGATCATGTGGGAATTAGAAAACGAGAGACTACAAGTGGTAGATGAGTTTTGCTATTTGGCCGAAGTAGACAGAATAGAAAATGCGGGCAACTAAAGATTTCCTGAAAGTGGGACATCTGTTAGCATCGAACGTAACATTAATTTTTAAAAAGCCTATTCTGAAAGTGTTTTTCTGGAGTGTAGGGTTGTACGGAATTGAAACGTGAATGATAAACGGCTCAGACGGGAAGAGCTTTTAAAATGGGTGCTGCAATAAGGATGATGAATATTAAATAGATAGATCGGAGAACTAATGAAGAGGTACTGAATTGATTTAGGTAGAAAATAAAGTAATATCGAAACTGGATTAGCAGGTTCAGTGGTTGTAGTTTACAGCGAAGGGAGCTGTATCAGTCTAGGCTCCGGACTGAAAACAACAGGTTGACTGCTGCAACTGCTAAAACGAGTGATGCCCAAAAGTATCCGTATTTGTTATTGTTGAAACCAACAACTCTATCGGGGCGCGCGCTCTCTGTGTTTGTAGGCATAGGTAGTGCGCTTCCCTGATTATTATTATTATTATTATTTTTCGGGACTGCGGAAACAACCAGTCGGTGTCTAGCTGTTGACAAGTGAACGCGTGTAAGTGGTAGTCTTCAGATTTTGTGTTGTGGACAAACTGACAGAAAAAGTGGAACAATGTTATTGCATTAAATTTTGTTTTCAGCTTGCCGATTCTCAACTTGAAACGATGCGTAAGATTTGAAAAGTGTTTTGGGACGAAGCGATGGGCATCACACAAATAAAGGAATAGTATAACCGCTTCTAAGGTGGCCACTCATCAGTGAAGAGTGAAACACATTCAGGTAAGCACTCAACATCTTCAAATGAGGTTATTACTGGTAACTTTAAGACCCTGGTAATCCAGGGCAGATGAATCACAGTCGGAGAACTTGCAGACGAGGTTAAAATTAGTATTAGATCCATTCATTCTGTTTTACAGAACATCTCGCAAAATTTGTGCCAAAGTTGTTGGCAACTGAGCAGAAGCAGCTTCCTTCGGAGATCCCACAGGCCATACTGGATACTACCAACAGTAATCCCAATTTTCTTAACGCAATGATCACCGGTAATAAGTCCTGGTTTTATGGGTGCGACACGGAAACAAGTTCCAGTCATCACAATGGAAGCATCCATCATCCCCAAGAAGAAACGAGGCAGGTCCACAGCAGTCTTTTTTCACTCGATTAGCCTTCTCCATTACGAGTGTGCCCCAGAGGGTACTAATGTCAGTAAGTACTGGCAAGAGGTTCTGCATAGCCTTCGTGCAGCAGTGGGAGACGCAAATGGCCGACTTGCGGGCAGTGGACAGCAGGCACCTTCACCATGATAATGCACCTGCTCATAGTTCTCAATTAAATCCGAGGTTTTTGGCCGAACAGAATAAAACTGTGGTTTGTCAGACTCCTATTGCCCTGACCTAGCATCGAGTGACTTCTGACTTTTCCCTAAATTGAAAGAAAGACTCTGAAATATGACAGATTTCAGGACTGAAAGACATGATGCAAAATTCGAAGTTCAGCTGCGTGACATACAGGAAGAGGCTTTCCAGCGATGCTTCCAGCTTTGAGAGGGATCTGTAGAAGCTGAAGGGTACTGGTTTGATGATGACTAGCGTCAAACTATTATATCTGAATAAAGATCGATTTTACAAATAAAAGTCGGATGCTTTCTGAACAACCCTCTTAATTATATACATGACGTCGAGGAACCTTCCTTTAATTTGATGTAATGGTATCCGTTTATTGAAGATGGTCGCGCGACCGAAACACGTCGTTGTTGTTGTTGTGGTCCTCAGTCCTGAGACTGGTTTGATGCAGCTCTCCATGCTACGCTATCCTGTGCAAGCTTCTTCATCTCCCAGTACCTACTGCAACCTACATCCTTCTGAATCTGCTTAGTGTATTGATCTCTTGGTCTCCCTCTACGATTTTTACCCTCCACGCTGCCCTCCAATGCTAAATTTGTGATCCCTTGATGCCTCAAAACATGTCCTACCAACCGATCCCTTCTTCTAGTCAAGTTGTGCCACAAACTTCTCTTCTCCCCAATCCTATTCAATACCTCCTCATCTACCCACCTTATCTTCAGCATTCTTCTGTAGCACCACATTTCGAAAGCTTCTATTCTCTTCTTGTCCAAACTGGTTATCGTCCATGTTTCACTTCCATACATGGCTACACTCCATACAAATACTTTCAGAAACGACTTCCTGACACTTAAATCTATACTCGATGTTAACAAATTTTTCTTCTTCAGAAACGCTTTCCTTGCCATTGCCAGTCTACATTTTATATCCTCTCTACTTCGACCATCATCAGTTATTTTGCTCCCCAAATAGCAAAACTCCTTTACTACTTTAAGTGTCTCATTTCCTAATCTAATCCCCTCAGCATCAGCCGATTTAATTTGACTACATTCCATTATCCTCGTTTTGCTTTTGTTGATGTTCATCTTATATCCTCCTTTCAAGACACTGTCCATTCCATTCAACTGCTCTTCCAAGTCCTTTGCTGTCTCTGACAGAATTACAATGTCATCGGCGAACCTCAAAGTTTTTACTTCTTCTCCATGAATTTTAATACTTACTTCGAATTTTTCTTTTGTTTCCTTTACTGATTGCTCAATATACAGATTGAATAACATCGGGGAGAGGCTACAACCCTGTCTCACTCCTTTCCCAACCACTGCTTCCCTTTCATGCCCCTCGACTCTTATAACTGCCATCTGGTTTCTGTACAAATTGTAAATAGCCTTTCGCTCCTTGTATTTTACCCCTGCCACCTTCAGAATTTGAAAGAGAGTATTCCAGTTAACGTTGTCAAAAGCTTTCTCTAAGTCTACAAATGCTAGAAACGTAGGTTTGCCTTTTCTTAATCTTTCTTCTAAGATAAGTCGTAAGGTTGGTACTGACTCACGTGTTGAAACATTTCTACGGAATCCAAACTGATCTTCCCCGAGGTCCGCTTCTACCCGTTTTTCCATTAGTCTGTAAAGAATTCGTGTTAGTATTTTGGAGCTATGACTTATTAAACTGATAGTTCGGTAATTTTCACATCTGTCAACACCTGCTTTCTTTGGGATTGGAATTATTATATTCTTCTTGAAGCCTGTGGGTATTTCGCCTGTCTCATACATCTTGCTCACCAGATGGTAGAGTTTTGTCATGACTGGCTCTCCCAAGGCCATCAATAGTTCTAATGGAATGTTGTCTACTCCCGGGGCCTTGTTTCGACTCAGGTCTTTCAGTGCTCTGTCAAACTCTTCACGCAGTATCTTATCTCCCATTTCATCTTCATCTACATCCTCTTCCATTTCCATAATATTGTCCTCAAGTACATCGCCCTTTTATAAACCCTCTATATACTCCTTCCACCTTTCTGCCTTCCCTTCTTTGCTTAGAACTTGGTTGACATTTGAGCTCTTGATATTCAAACAAGTGGTTCTCTTCTCTCCAAAGGTCTCTTTAATTTTCCTGTAGGCAGTATCTATCTTACCCCTAGTGAGACAAGCCTCTACATCCTTACATTTGTCCTCTAGCCATCTCTGCTTAGCCATTTTGCACTTCCTGTCGATCTCATTTTTGAGACGTTTGTATTCCTTTTTGCCTGCTTCATTTACTGCATTTTTATATTTTCTCCTTTCATCAATTAAATTCAATATTTCTTCTGTTACGCAAGGATTTCTATTAGCCCTCGTCTTTTTACCTACTTGATCCTCTGCTACCTTTACTACTTCATCCCTCAGAGCTACCCATTATTCTTCTACTGTATTTCTTTCCCCCATTCCTGTCAATTGTTCCCTTATGCTCTCCCTGAAACACTGTACAACCTCTGGTTCTGTCAGTTTATCCAGGTCCCATCTCCTTAAATTCCCACGTTTTTGCAGTTTCTTCAGTTTCAATCTGCAGTTCATAACCAATAGATTGTGGTCAGAATCCACATCTGCCCCTGGAAATGTCTTACAATTTAAAACCTGGTTCCAAAATCTCTGTCTTACCATTATATAATCTATCTGATGCCTTTTAGTATCTCCAGGATTCTTCCAGGTATACAACCTTCTTTTATTATTGAACCAAGTGTTGTTGTTGTTGTGGTCTTCAGTCCTGAGACTGGTTTGATGCAGCTCTCCATGCTACTCTATCCTGTGCAAGCTTCTTCATCTCCCAGTACCTACTGCAACCTACATCCTTCTGAATCTGCTTGGTGTATTCATCTCTTGGTCTCCCCCTACGATTTTTACCCTCCACGCTGCCCTCCAATACTAAATTGGTGATCCCTTGATGCCTCAGAACATGTCCTACCAACCGATCCCTTCTTCTGGTCAAGTTGTGCCACAAACTTCTCTTCTCCCCAATCCTATTCAATACCTCCTCATTAGTTACGTGATCTACCCATCTAATCTTGAGCATTCTTCTGTAGCACCACATTTCGAAAGCTTCTATTCTCTTCTTGTCCAAACTATTTACCGTCCATGTTTCACTTCCATACATGGCTACACTCCATACAAATACTTTCAGAAATGACTTCCTGACACTTAAATCTATGCTCGATGTCAACAAATTTCTCTTCTTCAGAAACGCTTTCCTTGCCATTGCCAGTCTACATTTTATATCCTCTCTACTTCGACCATCATCAGTTATTTTGCTCCCCAAATAGCAAAACTCCTTTACTACTTTAAGTGTCTCATTTCCTAACCTAATACCCTCAACATCACCCGACTTAATTCGGCTACATTCCATTATCCTCGTTTTGCTTTTGTTGATGTTCATCTTATATCCTCCCTTCAAGACACCATCCATTCCGTTCAACTGCTCTTCCAAGTCCTTTGCTGTCTCTGACAGAATTACAATGTCATCGGCGAACCTCAAAGTTTTTATTTCTTCTTCATGGATTTTAATACCTACTCCGAATTTTTCTTTTGTTTCCTTTACTGCTTGCTCAATATACAGATTGAATAACATCGGGGAGAGGCTACAACCCTGTCTTACTCCCTTCCCAACCGCTGCTTCCCTTTCATGTCCCTCGACTCTTATAACTGCCATCTGGTTTCTGTACAAATTGTAAATAGCCTTTCGCTCCCTGTATTTTACCCCTGCCACCTTTAGAATTTGAAAGAGAGTATTCCAGTCAACATTGTCAAAAGCTTTCTCTAAGTCTACAAATGCTAGAAACGTAGGTTTGCCTTTCCTTAATCTTTCTTCTAAGATAAGTCGTAAGGTCAGTATTGCCTCACGTGTTCCAGTATTTCTACGGAATCCAAACTGATCTTCCCCGAGGTCCGCTTCTACCAGTTTTTCCATTCGTCTGTAAAGAATTCGTGTTAGTATTTTGCAGCTGTGGCTTATTAAACTGATTGTCCGGTAATTTTCACATCTGTCAACCCCTGCTTTCTTTGGGATTGGAATTATTATATTCTTCTTGAAGTCTGAGGGTATTTCACCTGTTTCATACATCTTGCTCACCAGATGGTAGAGTTTTGTCAGGACTGGCTCTCCCAAGGCCGTCAGTAGTTCCAATGGAATGTTGTCTACTCCGGGGGCCTTGTTTCGACACAGGTCTTTCAGTGCTCTGTCAAACTCTTCACGCAGTATCGTATCTCCCATTTCATCTTCATCTACATCCTCTTCCATTTCCATAATATTGTCTTCAAGTACATCGCCCTTGTATAGACCCTCTATATACTCCTTCCACCTTTCTGCTTTCCCTTCTTTGCTTAGAACTGGGTTTCCATCTGAGCTCTTGATGTTCATACAAGTGGTTCTCTTCTCTCCAAAGGTCTCTTTAATTTTCCTGTAGGCAGTATCTATCTTACCCCTAGTGAGAAAAGCCTCTACATTCTTACATTTGTCCTCTAGCCATCCCTGCTTAGCCATTTTGCACTTCCTGTCGATCTCATTTTTGAGACGTTTGTATTCCTTTTTGCCTGCTTCATTTACTGCATTTTTATATTTTCTCCTTTCATCAATTAAATTCAATATTTCTTCTGTTACCCAAGGATTTCTACTAGCCCTCGTCTTTTTACCTATTTGATCCTCTGCTGCTTTCACTACTTCATCCCTCAAAGCTACCCATTCCTCTTCTGCTGTATTTCTTTCCCCCATTCCTGTCAATTGTTCCCTTATGCTCTCCTTGAAACTCTCTACAACCTCTGGTTCTTTCAGTTTATCCAGGTCCCATCTCCTTAAATTCCCACCTTTTTGCAGTTTCTTCAGTTTTAATCTACAGGTCATAACCAATAGATTGTGGTCAGAGTCCACATCTGCCCCTGGAAATGTCTTACAATTTAAAACCTGGTTCCTAAATCTCTGTCTTACCATTATATAATCTATCTGATACCTTTTAGTATCTCCAGGGTTCTTCCATGTATACAACCTTCTATCATGATTCTTAAACCAAGTGTTAGCTATGATTAAGTTGTGCTCTGTGCAAAATTCTACCAGGCGGCTTCCTCTTTCATTTCTTAGCCCCAATCCATATTCACCTACTACGTTTCCTTCTCTCCCTTTTCCTACACTCGAATTCCAGTCACCCATGACTATTAAATTTTCGTCTCCCTTCACTATCTGAATAATTTCTTTTATTTCATCGTACATTTCTTCAATTTCTTCATCATCTGCAGAGCTAGTTGGCATATAAACTTGTACTACTGTAGTAGGTGTGGGCTTCGTATCTATCTTGGCCACAATAATGCGTTCACTATGCTGTTTGTAGTAGCTTACCCGCATTCCTATTTTCCTATTCATTATTAAACCTACTCCTGCATTACCCCTATTTGACTTTGTGTTGATAACCCTGTAGTCACCTGACCAGAAGTCTTGTTCCTCCTGCCACCGAACTTCACTAATTCCCACTATATCTAACTTTAACCTATCCATTTCCCTTTTTAAATTTTCTAACCTACCTGCCCGATTAAGGGATCTGACATTCCACGCTCCAATCCGTAGAACGCCAGTTTTCTTTCTCCTGATAACGACATCCTCTTGAGTAGTCCCCGCCCGGAGATCCGAATGGGGGACTATTTTACCTCCGGAATATTTTACCCAAGAGGACGCCATCATCATTTAATCATACAGTAAAGCTGCATGCCCTCGGGAAAAATTACGGCCGTAGTTTCCCCTTGCTTTCAGCCGTTCGCAGTACCAGCACAGCAAGGCCGTTTTGGTTATTGTTACAAGGCCAGATCAGTCAATCATCCAGACTGTTGCCCTTGCAACTACTGAAAAGGCTGCTGCCCCTCTTCAGGAACCACACGTTTGTCTGGCCTCTCAACAGATACCCCTCCGTTGTGGTTGTACCTACGGTACGGCTATCTGTATCGCTGAGGCACGCAAGCCTCCCCACCAACGGCAAGGTCCATGGTTCATGGGGGGGGAACCAAGTGTTAGCTATGATTAAGTTATGCTCTGTGCAAAATTCTACAAGGCGGCTTCCTCTTTCATTTCTTCCCCCCCATCCATATTCACCTACTATGTTTCCTTCTCTCCCTTTTCCTACTGACGAATTCCAGTCACCCATGACTATTAAATTTTCGTCTCCTTTCACTACCTGATAATTTCTTTTATCTCGACATACATTTCATCAATTTCTTCATCATCTGCAGAGCTAGTTGGCATATAAACTTGTACTACTGTAGTAGGCATGGGCTTTGTGTCTATCTTGGCCACAATAAAGCGTTCACTATGCTGTTTGTAGTAGCTAACCCGCACTCCTATTTTTTTTATTCATTATTAAACCTACTCCTGCATTACCCCTATTTGATTTTGTATTTATAACCCTGTAATCACCTGACCAAAAGTCTTGTTCCTCCTGCCACCGAACTTGACTAATTCCCACTATATCTAACTTTAACCTATCCATTTCCCTTTTTAAATTTTCTAACCTACCTGCCCGATTAAGGGATCTGACATTCCACGCTCCGATCCGTAGAATGCCAGTTTTCTTTCTCCTGATAACGACGTCCTCTTGAGTAGTCCCCGCCCGGAGATCCGAATGGGGGACTATTTTACCTCCGGAATATTTTACCCAAGAGGACGCCATCATCATTTAATCATACTGTAAAGCTGCATGTCCTCGGGAAAAATTACGGCTGTAGTTTCCCCTTGCTTTCAGCCGTTCGCAGTACCAGCACAGCAAGGCCGTTTTGGTTAATGTTACAAGGCCAGATCAGTCAATCATCCAGACTGTTGCCCCTGCAACTACTGAAAAGGCTGCTGCCCCTCTTCAGGAACCACATGTTTGTCTGTCCTCTCAACAGATACCCCTCCGTTGTGGTTGCACCTACGGTACGGCCATCTGTATCGCTGAGGCACGCAAGCCTCCCCACCAACGGCAAGGTCCATGGTTCATGGGGGAAGCGAAACACGTCATTCGTAAAAAAAAAAAAAAAATGAACAAAAATTATGGCAGCTTTTGGTAGTGTCGTGATGCTATTCTTTAAATACACTGAAACTGTGGAACACTCTTTACAGAAAATACGCAGGGAGTATTGCTCGACATTTTGTCTTTACTGTAAATGAAAAAAGAATTACCTGTTGACAGTTCTCTTGACACAGTCATTTGCTATCAGTTTGGAATGATATGCAGAGTGATTCTTATTAACGTTTAAGAACACCTGAAGTGACGTAGGCGCCACCACGACCAGTAATTAATATAAGACACAAGCTCGCCTCATGTGCAGCGGTTGAACTTGACGATCCTACACTTGCCGGTAGGGGGCAGTGCCACAGGTTGCTGCACGACGGCACAAATTTCGAACAACTTTCGTAAAAGTGATCTGTTGTAACCGAAGAAGTTCCAAAACTACTGTCCTCGTTGTGGCCAAAAAAAGCTGTTCGTATTTTGTGTGTCATTAGTTTTGTGCCTTCTTTTTCTGTTTATAGATATTATTTAATAAACAAAACGTATGTCATTTACTGCTAACTACGAAATTCGTAAGCTTATACCGCTTATACTCATCTACTTGTGACGCAATACGGTAGGTTTTCGTTGTACTGTACTTTGCAATAAACCAGCGGAGACCGTGAAGTCGGTAAATAAAATAATGACTCTTACTACAATGTGAACACATAATTGTCTAAAGCAATGAAAAAAATACTGCCTGCCAGACGCAAGCCTCGACCCCTGAACCACGAGTTTTGATGATAAAGTGGGAGAGACCGATAGGCTCATCCGCAGCACATACGGCGACGCTCGTCATCAGGCGACGTCACATGTTCAACATCTGTCATCCACTTTCGGGCTATTTCCCGACATTTGTGGTCCCATGTGTCTTAAACAATTATACTTCGGAGGTTTTTAAACGTTCCTAAGAATCACTGTGTATAATGAAGTGGCCTTCTTCTTTGTACGGCACTGATGGTAAGGCAGTAGCAGTGCAGAATCCAGTCTTGCAAATTTGATTTAATAAACGTTGCACATTTAGCAGACAGTGGGACTGCAAAGGGAAACAGAAGGCATATAGAGAAGGAAAGAAAGGAAGCGTGATAGGCGTATAAGGGGCTAACGAAAGAGCGCTGTAAAGCAGCGCCTCCGCAGGTGCGGACGACGCGATTTGGGAGGCTGCTGGCAGCAAACTGATTGGAGCAGCGCTGCCGTTGCCAGGGGAGAAAGCGACCTTGTGGGTGAACGACCTGCGGCTGGTCACGTGGATGGCCGAGTGCGCCTGCACCTGGAGGAGCTGCCGCCCGGCCACAGCTGATGGCCGGCCGCCGGCCAGCGCGCCGCGCAGCCAAATCCACATATTCTGGGAGCTGCTGCCATATTTCTGGCCGAAGCCATTGCACATTTCGAGGCCGTCAAATACACAAGGCATTCGAGAAAGATTAATCCGATTTTACAAGATTATGCGCAGAGTTGGCTCAAATGGCTCTAAGCACTATGGGACTTAACATCTGAGGTCATCAGTCCCCTAGACTTAGAACTACTTAAATTTAACTAACCTAAGGACATCACACACATCCATGCCCGAGGGAGGATTCGAACCTGCGACCGTAGCAGCAGCGCGGTTCCGGACTGAAGCGCCTAGAACCTCTCCGCCACAGTGGGCGGCCGCAGAGATGGCAAAAAGTTGTGGGATGGCAGCATGCACATACAGAGATGGCGGTAGAATCACGTACAATGAACATAAAACGCCAGTGGATGGTCGGAGTTCTCCATTTGTACTTAGGTGATTAATATGAAAAGGTATTCGACGCTATTATGGCCGCACGACGAGAATACGACTTTGAACACGGAATGGTAGTTGGAGCTAGACGCACGGGACATTCCATTTTGGAAATTGTTAGGAAATTCAAGATTCCGAGATCAACAGTGTCAAGAGTGTGCCGAGAATACCAAATTTTGGGCATTACCTCTCACCACGGATAACGCAGTGGCTGACGGCCTTCACTTACCGACCGAGACAGCGGCATTTGTGCAGAGTTGTCAGAGGGAACGTACAAACAACTCTGCGTGGAATAACTGCAGAAATGAATGTGGGACTAAGACGAACCTATCCGTTTGGACAGTGCAGCAAAATTGGGTGTTAATGGGCTACGGAAGCTGACGACCGAAGTGAGTGCCTATGCTAACAGCGCGACTTCGCCTGCAGAACCTCTACTGGGCTCGTGGCCATATCGGTTGGACTCTACACGACTGAAAAACTGTGGCCTGGTCAGATGAGTCCCGATTTCAGTTGGTAGGAGCTGATGGTAGGGTTTGAGTGCGGCGCAGACCCCGTGAAGCCACGGTTCCAAGTTGTCAACAAAGCATTGTGGAAGTTAGTAAATTGGAAATTTGTGGTAAGGTCTTATGGGACAAAACTTCTGAGATCATCGGTCCCTAAGCTTACGCACTACTTAATCTAAATTAAACTAACTTACTCTAAAGACAACACACACACCCTTGCCCGAGAGAGGACTCGAGCCCCCGCCGGGGGGAGCCGTGAGGTCCGTGACAAGAGGCCTCAGACCGCGGGGCTATGGAAGTTAGTGGTGGCTCCATAGCGGTATGGGCTATGTTTGCATGGAATGGACTGTATCCTCTGGTCCAACTGAACCGATAATTGACCGGAACTTAGAGACCATTTGCAGCCATCCATGGACTTCATGTTCCCGAACATGTCACTGGACCACAATTGTTTGCGACTGGTACGAAGAACATTCTGGACAATTCGAGCGAATTATTTAGCCAACCAAATCACGCGACATGAATCCCATCGAATATTTATGTCACATAATCGAGAGGTCAGTTTGTGTGCAAAATCCTGCACCTGTTACACTTCCGCAGCTTTGGACCGCTGTACAGGCAGCATGAGTCAATATTTCTGCAGGAGAATTGCAGCGACTTGTGTCCGTGCCACGTCGAACTTCTACGCTACGCCGGGCAAAATGAGATGCGACACGATATTAGGAGGCATCCCATGACTTTAGTCACCTCAGTGTACGCAGCCTATCTGTCGCGTTAACGTTAGAAGGCCTTTCCACTGTAGTTCTCCCGTTGTTACTCGCAACGATCGTTCGCTGCAGTACGGGAATACAAGGTTCTCTTTATTTTGAGACTTTCTTCTTAAAGCTATTGTGATATTCGTGGATTTCAGTGGCTTACCTGAGAAAACGCGCGAAGTGACTCTTCTGTACAGTAAGAACCAAAGTGTCAGTGAATTTTATTACGCTGACGGAAAAAAATTGCAACACCAAAAAGTAATTAATATAGAGTAATGAATTTTCGGGAATAAATTTGTATAGGTAACATATTTAAGTGATCAACATTGCGAGAAAATGTGAAATGCTAATACATTAATAACGTGTTGTGGGCCAGGGACAATGCCGTCGAGGTCGCTAGCTTTTGGTGTGATTATATTTAGCGTTTGCAATCTGTTTATATACAACTATTATTATACGGATCTATTTGCCTCACATTGTATCTATATTTCCTTTTGTATGTATTAATTTTATATATTTAGTCTGCTTTTCTCTTTTCTATATTTTCTATGCAACGCTTTTGACATGACTAGATAAAAATACCGGTATAACCGCCAGAATGTTGCATGCAAGCAAGCGTTGCGTTCTACTGATCCCGGACGTCACTTTGTTGGATGGAGTTCCATGTCTGTTGCACTTAGCGGGTCAATAGAGGGACGGTTAATGCTGATTGTGGACGACGCTAGAGTTGTCGTCTGATGATGTCCCATATGTTCTCGATTGGAGACAGACATGGTAATGTAGCAGGCCAAGGCAACATGTCGACACTCTATGGAACATGTTGGGTTACAACAGCGTTATGTGGACGAGCGTTAACCTGTTGGAAAACACTGCCTTGAATACTGTTCATGGCCGGCCGGTGTGGCCGAGCGGTTCTAGGCGCTTCAGTCTGGAACCGCACGACCGCTACGATCGCAGGTTCGAATCATACCTCGGGCATTGATGTGTGTAATGTCCTTAGGTTAGTTAGGTTTAAATAGTTCTAAGTTCTAGGGAACTGATGACCTCAGACGTTAAGTCCCATAGTGCTCAGAGCCATTTTTGAATACTGTTCATGAATGGCAGCACGAAAGATCGAATCACGATATTGACGTAAAAACTTGCAGTCGGTGTGCGTTGGATAACCGCAAGAGTGCTCCTGGTGTCATACGAAATCGCGCCCCAACCATAACTCTAGGTGCAGGTCCAGAGCGTCTAGCACACAGACTGGCTGGTTGCAGGCCATCAATTGGCGTCCTTACAACCAACACACTGCCATGACTGGCACGGAAACAGAATCAGCTTTCATCGGGAGACACAATAGATCTCCACCTTGTCCTCCAATGAGCTCTCGCTTGACACTACAGAAGTCGCGAATGGCGGTGGTCTTCGGTCAGTGGAAAGCAGCCTACAGGGCGTCTGGGTCGGAGTTTTCCTTGAAGTAAGCGATTTGTAACACTTCGTTGTGTCACTGCAGTGCCAACTGCTGTTCAAATTGCTGCTGCAGACGCAGTTCGATGCGCCAGAACTATACGCCGAACACGATAGTCTTCCCTCTCGGTAGTGCCACGTGGCCGTCCGGAGCCCAGTCTTTTTATGACAGTACATTCTCGTGTCCACCGCTGCCAGCAATCGTGTACAGTGGCTACATTCCTGCCAAGTCTTGCTGCAATATCGCAGAAGGAAGATCTAGTTTCTCATAGCCCTATTACACGACTTCATTCAAACTCAATGAGGTGTTGATAATGGTGTCTTTATCGCCTTAAAAGCATTCTTCAGTAACATAAACTCAACAAGTCCAATCTCAAAGGCAACTAATCTCACGACCGTTACAGTGTGTATTTAAAGCAAACCTTATTTGCATCCTCAGATGCAGATTTCTTCGCCTTTCCAGCCTGCAGTACAATTTATGTTCGATGATCCTGGCCCCTAAACGTTATCGTGATAAGTATGTAAAATCTCCGGCCACGGAGTCGACTTGAGTCCGCTACCAATAACGTCCGGCGAATCTTAGACGGTACTAGACACTCCTTCTGGCGAAACGTCAGGAAAGGCATTAAACAAAGGTCGGCTGAAGATCCGAAGATGAAAGCCGCAGGCAGCACCTCTACAAGTGACCACGGAAGCCTTTACAACTTCTTACCTATTATAATCTTCTTCAGAATCCCCAGAAGAATAAAAATCTGCTTCTGAAGACGCAAGAGAAGAACAAATGATTCAAATGGCTCTGAGCACTATGGACTTAACATCTGAGGTCATCAGTCCCCTAGAACTTAGAACTATTTAAACCTAGCTAACCTAAGGACATCACACACATCCATGGCCGAGGCAGGATTCGAACCTGCGACCGTAGCGGTCGCGCTGTTCCAGACTGAAGCGCCTAGAACCGCTCGGCCACACCGGCCGGCAAGAGAAGAACACGTAAACACTTTCTTGACCTTTTTGGTCAATATCACAAGGCATAGATACTTGGGTTAAACTTTATTTGGATCAAATCTCATCTCGGCATTAAGTGAAATGAAACAGTATATCAACAAATGAAAGATACAACATATGTGGACGTAATAATCCTATAGACAAACTGCATCCTAAGATTGTCATGATTACAAAGTTCAGAAAATCAAGGAAAATAGTAGCGCATAGTGTTTGAATGTATCTGGATTGAGGATCAACACCAGCCCACTTTTATAAATTCTTCCTTTCTGGCAGTGTGATGTCTGTCAGTTATTAAACCATATTTCTATTCAGTACTAAACTTAAAGCATTTTTTTGAGCAAGGCATGAAAATTTGTTAGTGCCTTCACCTTTGTACTAATAACGCCATAGCCTGATTTATAAAGAGAAATTACTCGAAAATCTTTTCTGGCAGGAAAAATGAATGTTGACTTAGCAAAAGAACTACATTAAGGACATTGTATGTATACCCGTGTACCCGTAATAGCGTCAAGTAATAAAATTTTCGTTTACCGTGATCTATACTCTCTTTCTTACATTTATTTATATTTCATTGCGTAGGTATGTAATAGTGTAATAGCTTTACAGGGACACCGATATTTTATCTGACAATAAATACTATAGTACAAGTATTTTGCATCTGTTTGAATACGTTAGTATCTAAAAGTGTTCGTTTTAGTCATATTCCGAAATTTTATTTATTATACACACATCAAAAAAAGTTTTGCATCATCTCGATTCCGAGACTTCCGGCACCTGTATAGAACATTGGAATAGAGATCAACATAAACATCATTTTTTATTGCTCATGGAAACCGTACATTGTATGTTGTACCACCATACAGCGAGACCTCCAGAGGCGGTGGTCAAGATTGCTCTACACACCAGTACTTCTAACACCCAGCAGAACGTTCTCTTGCATTGATGCATGCCTGTATTCGTCGTGGCATACTATCCACAAGTTCATCAAGGCACTGTTGGTTCAGATTGTCTCACTCCTCAACGGCGATTCGGAGTAGATCCCTCAGAGTGGTTGGTGGGTTACATCGTCCATAAACAGCCCTTTTCAATCTATCCCAGGCATGTTCCATAGCTTTCATGTCTGGAGAACATGCTGGCCACTCTAGTCGAGCGATGTCATTTTCCTGAAAGAAGTCACTCACAAGATGTGCACGATGGGGGCGTGAACTGTCGTCCATGAAGACGAATGCCTCGCCAATATGCATGCTGCCGATATGGTTGCACTATCGGTCGGAGGATGGCATTCACGTATCGTAGACCCGTTACGACGTCTTCCATGACCACCAGCGGCGTACGTCGACTCAACATAATGCCACCCCAAAACAGCAGAGAACCTCCACGTTGCTGCACTCGCTGGGCAGTGTCTCTAAGGCATTCAGCCTGACCAGGTTGCCTTCGAACACGTCTCCGACGATTGTCTGGTTGAAGGCATATGCGACACTTATCGGTGAAGAGAACGAGATGCCAATCCTGAGCGGTCCATTCTGCATGTTGTTGGGCTCATCTGTAACGCGGTGCATGGTGTCCTGGTTGCAAATATGGACCTCGCCATGGACGTCGGGAGTGAAGTTGCGCAGCATGCAGCCTATTGCGCACTGTTTGAGTCGTAACACGACGTCCTGTGGCTGCACGAAAAGCATTATTCAACATGGTGGCGTTGCTGTCAGGGTTCCTCCGAGCCTTAATGCGTAAGTAGCGGTCATCCACTGCAATAGTAGCGGAAGTGTTGAGTCACAGATAGGCACAATAAAAAGGCTGCTAAACAAGTAAGCTTTCGGCCAAAATGACCTTAATTGTAATCAGACAACACACGCACGGACACTCACGCAGACGCAGCTAACATACAAGTAACACACACGTGACTTTCGTCTGACCTCGGCAGGCGGAGACTGTGGTCATGTGTGTGTTAGTTGCGTTTTCGTGAGTGTATGTATGTTATCTAATTCCGATGAAGGCCTTTTTGACCGAAAGCTTACTTTTTTTGCAGTCTTTTTTTTCTAACTATCTGCGACTCAACACCTCGGCTATATGGTGAGTAGCAGTCTATCCGTTTCATAATATTGACTGTAGAGTCCTATGACACTGTCTTCATTTGCGCGCAGTCTTCCAGTCTATAGCTCTTTTCCGCGTTACTAATTTCGGAATCATACATTTATCACACTACACGTTGGTACTGCTATAATGTGTATTCATATCCGTAGCTTATGAAATTTTGGGGTACACGGAAAAAACTACGCCATGGCGATGCTGCATAGAAGAAACCGACGCTGGGCAACACATAAACGAGCGGCGTATGGACCGCGAGTACGACTTCGTTTAGTGTGGCTGCAACAGCCTACACGGGGTATGATACTCGTTATAGTGGTTCTGTGTGTTGCGTACGTTTGGCTCTCAGTATATGAGTCGTTGGTAAATACATCTGAACCACAGTGTGTGTGGACGTATAACTCGCAGATCAGAGGCGACAAGCAGTTCACACGAGTTGTGTCGGGCGATGAATAATACTCGGACCGTCATTATATGAATGTGAGGAATATTTTAGTGTCGGTAAACTAGGTCATGTGCTACAACTCACGACAAGCTCGTTATCTTCCCTAGTTTTCGAAGGTGTCCAACCAGCTCAGCAACTGGCCTCGCTAGAGGCCTCATGGTAAACTAGTGTCACACGTCTTAATAAGGTTATTTAACGTCGTCATTGGTTGTTTTATACGCTCCCCGACTTGACACATACCCGTGTAGTTCGGTGTATATTGTGTCTTGCTGTGAGTGTACCCAGAAACAATGGTGTTAGTCATACATGATTCATGTTTTATCCTAGAGTGCGATTTTCGTCGTCGTTTCATCGGATCTTCCCCAGAGCAATGCTAAAAATAACTGGTGTCGGCTCCCGTGTTGTTTAGTTGGGAAACATCATATGCATGCATGCATGCATGTACACAGCAGGTTGTTTCCTAGGGGAGGGGGGGGGGGGCTGTACCACAGCAGTTTATATGGAAGATGTCCTGGAACGACGTATTTGCTATTTTAGTCGTTTATAAGGAACTTAGTTCTAACTGGCGGATGATATCGACTATCTGCATCGAGCTGGAATGAACATGTTTGTGGCACTCTTTAAGTCGAAAGTTGCAGCCGTGTCATTGCCACCATAATCTGTTATATTTCTATAATTTTTAGACTATTTCTTGTGGAGAAACAGCGGTCAGGTTCAAAAAACTTAAAATGGATTAAAAACTTTTTTGACCGTAATAAAATATTTATATTCGCCTGGCTGAGCGTCCGCTGTTTCGCTCGCGCAGATTGTAGGACCTGCATAGATGTTTTTGTTTTTATTTAATCGAATTTTTATGTTGTTCACAGATTGAAACACTTTCCAAACTTTTCAAGCTAATTAAGGCAATATAAACATAGTCTTTTCCGAATGAACTTCTCACCAAGAAGCGATTTTGGTAGCTGGAGCCCAAAGTTTTTGTTAATCATGCTTTGTGGAGCTATTTCCTTAGAAACTTCCATCCCCTAACAAATATTTATTCATGTCTACGTGAGAAGTGTATTACCAATTTTCATAGATTTAGTTTTAAAATTTTTTTAATGTAACGAAATATTTTCTTAAAAATTTTCATCCCCTGTTCACCTGGTTAGGGGCTGAATTTCCAAAAACACTGAAACAAGTACTTTTTATTTTTAACTGAGAAGGAAGTACCATAGTTCATACACGCAGCTTTAAAAGTACTTGAGTATTTCTTAAATAATGATATATTAAAAAAACTTTCACCCACTATTTTACCCCCATAGTTTTAATTTCCTAAAAATTCTGAAACCCGTATTTCTTTATTTCTGACCGAGAACCCAAATATAAACTATCGTAGGTCTAGCTTCAAAATTGTCTTAATAGCGACGTATTTTCGAAAAAAGACCCTCATCCCCTATATCTCCGCCTTAGGGATGATTATTGAGAAATCCCTTCTAAAATGACGTCTACAGTATAAGATCAATACCCTGTGCCCCTCTTCAAATTTCAAGTTTCTATCCTTAGTGGTTTGGGCTGGGCGACGATGAGTCAGTGAGTGAGCCAATCAGTTCGGACATTGCCTTTTATATATATGGAGACGGTTACCCGTTTCGATCCGACTGTGACCATCTTCAGACCATTTTAAGCAGTTGACGTTCGTGGAGTCATAGCACCTACTCCGCTCGTCGCCACCGCCTACCATCATGGTGTAAGTGGTCTGAAGATGGTCACATTCGGGCCGAAACTGGCAAACATTGTAAATAAATATTTTATTGCTGTCAAGACTGTTTTTATTCCATTTTAAAGTATTATATTTCTTTTTCGTCGACCAATGGGAGACATTACTGCCAAATATGGTGGAGGGCTTGATCAACAGTAAGGGGAGTATTTATGCACCCTGTACATAAAATAAAAATCCTTTATTGTTTCACGAGGCCATCACAACCTATACCGACAATCGGTATTCTACTGGGGTAAGGTAACCACAAACGGAAAGTGCCACCAACGACCCATGGCCGTGTTTCTTGTATTTCATCAGTCCTTGTAGTGTGATCTCCTATGATTTAAGTAAAGAGGATTTGACAAATGTCTAAAAAATATCAGAGAAAAGAACAGTCACCGAGGCTGGATTTGGAAGTGATTGCATGGAAGAACGACTACAACAGGAAACAGACCGAAGGGTACTCCAAATTTTTCCTCATATTCACCAACGCATAGCCTCCGGTCACGTAAACCCTAGCCAGGGCATGATACATTATCAGGACGCTGAGCGTAACCAGTCCACCTATACAGATTCAACAAGAAAGAAAATGATACCTGTCATTGTGGTCATACGGGAACCCCACTCACATTATTTTTAACTGTGAAGTGTGTAACGTGATTAGGGAACCATATGAGACAAATCAACCCGTATATGAACTAAGAAATCAGAAATGATGGTTCAAATGGCTCTGAGCATAATGGGACTTAACTTGCGAGGTCATCAGTCCCCTAGAACTTAGAACTACTTAAACCTAACTAACCTAAGGACATCACACACATACATGCCCGAGGCAGGATTCGAACCTGCGACCGTAACGTTCGCGCGGTTCCAGACTGTAGCGCCTAGAACCGCTCGGCTACTGCGGCCGGCTCAGAAATGATGGATGACACGAGACAATGTTGGTAAGAATTTTCCGATATAAAAAGATAAAACTGAAATGACGTATGGCATTATTGGCCGGGAGACCCCATATGGGAATGTTCAGCCGTCTATTGCGACTTTTTTCGACGCCACTTCGGCGAATTGCGGGTCGATGATGATTATGAAATGATGATGGGAATAAACAATTTTCTGACAGAGCTTATGCTCGGTCAGGGAGGAAAGCGACGATTAGAGTTTAACGTCCCTTAGAAGACGAGGTCATTAGAGACAGTCCTTAGGTAGATACCGTCCGTGGCACCAGATATGAAACGACGCAGTAGAGTCCCCGAAAAGCAACGGGGAAGTCTCGTGACAGAGGTTCTTAAAATAAACAGCCCACCTGTACTTCAAAGCATGAGTTAATATTGCTGAGTTTTCTTTTATGCTTTGACCACTGCAGTTATGTTTGGATGTTTTTGTACTGTGCAAATGTGTGTAAACTCTTATGGGACTTAACTGCTAAGGTCATCAGTGCTTAAGCTTACACACTACTTAACCTAAATTACCCTAAGGACAAACACACACACACACCCATGCCCGAGGGAGGACTCGAACCTCCGCCGGGACCAGCCGCACAGTGCATGACTGCAAAGCCTTAGACCGCTCGGCTAATCCCGCGCGGCATTTTTGTAGTGACTAAAATATGTCCAATTTATCATATCTACAGAATTCTGAATCCCACGGAGCAGAGATTAGCTCAAATCATTACAATGAAATGCACAATAGTTAATTGTTCAAAAAGGAATGGCTCTAAGCACTATGGGACTTAACAGCTGAGGTCAGCAACCCGCTAGATTTAGAACTACTTAAACCTAACTGACCTAAGGACATCACACACATCCATACTCGAGGCAGGATTAGAACCTGCGACCGTAGCAGCAGCGCGGCTCCGGACTGAAGCGCCTAGAACGGCTCGGCAACAGCAGCCGATGTTAATTGTTCAGTACAAGTAAGAAGGAAGTACGAAATTCCCATGGTATCATCTATTTTGATAACAATAGATAAAGAACTGTTCCTTGGTCAAAGTAACTTAATTTCCATTCATACACATCACCATTACAATCATCCCCCTTTCGCTGCATTTGTACCATACTGAGCTATGATACAGGCTTTCCTCTCATGTCACCTACAAAAAATAAGAATTCCTCCCGAAACAACTGCCAGATAGCTCAACCTCTGTCAGACGTATCTACCAACTCAGTGTAAATTAATATATTTTACAATGAATTTCTCTCAGAAACTCCCGCAGTGGTGGCATATACCTCCATAATCAGTACATTCGCCACTTCCTTTTTACAAAAGTTTCACGGTCGGCAAGAGTTATGTCACTACACTCATTTCACAGCCTCTAGATTCACTTTAAATGTGTAATTCGGCGTTTCTTTAAAAAATATGGTTGCTTCAATATACTGAAAGATGGAATAGTTTTGGGTGTAATTGATAAAGCAAATTTCCCTCAGCTTTACGCTTCGTCAGCTGCTGAAAAGTGGTGGTAACTTGAATCATTCGTTAAATATGAGAGGTATGCACATTAAATAAGTAAACGTATTCTAAGTAAAATAAAGAAAAAGTTTCATAGTCGCATCGTACGATTTTAGATCTCGTTTTCTTTGCAGAAAGAATTTTACAATTTTAAATTGTTCGTCATCTAGAAATCTTTTTGTGCACGTGAAACGAAGTCACATTTACATTGCTGTGGAATTCAGAACGCGAATGTGCACTATTATAGCAACGACGAAATATTAGATCAGTGTCATTTAGTCCAGTGAAAATATTTGATGCAAAGTGATGCGGAGAAATTATTCTCTGACTAAATTATCCTGCCATGCGCTCTCGGTTCTGGAATGAAAAGCTCTCTTCGCATCGGCCTATTTTATGATACCCTCTATGTCGGTACAAACCTCCGTAACCAAGGTTGCTTATACCCACTACCGACGCGGCGATTGCACCGGCGGTCGCTGATTTAAACACCAGTGGAGGAAGAAATTTCCACAGCGTTATTGAGTCAACAAGGGCAGAAAGGCGTTGACATAGTAACCCTACTATGCGCCGAAACCCTATGTTAAATCCCACGTCTTTCGACGAAATTAAAGTTTCATGGAGCGAGGACTAGCGACACTGCTGATAGTAAACCATAAACCGAATTGAACCGGGAAGCTTTGTGGCTCGCCTTGGAGCCATTCAAAAACACACACCTTTTGCCACCAGATTTCACGTGCTCTTTCTAGTCGTCGTCAGTGGCACAAACAAGACACTCATGCTAGTAACATACAGGAAACAGTTAAGCTCAAGATATGAATCACATTTTGCAAAGGAACAACGCGTAATATGTGCCTAATCTTCCTTTCTTCGTAAGCTAAATCCTATTTCCTTCAGTACCCCTAAGTCTACCATGGGCATGATAGTCCAGCCTTTCTTCGGACGTACTATATTTCTTTTACTAACTGGTGATTTATTTCCTCCGATTTTCACAATCATCCTTCCTCCATCATGTCTCTATGCTCGTTCCATTTATGCTTTCCCTCATGTACCCACTCATTAATGGAGCAGAATTTAAATTCTCTTTTAATGTTTTAACTTCTCTCTCTCCTCTCTCTCTGTCTCTCTCTCTCTCTTTCTCTCTCAGCGTTTTTCCTGCAATCCTCTGCAGAATTTTCATTTTCGTGATCTCCAAAAGTCTTTTAGAGTTCGATGTTTCTGGTCTTATCTCAGGTATGCATGACATAATTGTTTTGTATATTCCTGCATCTTTTCCTAGATGTTTGTTTTTCCAAACTGAGTAACTGAAACACCCTATCTATTTTTTAAGAAAGAATGGAGAAAATGTCTTGGGAACTTCAGAGGCAACAAAAACTTACCTTTGAATTTATATCTTTCGATTGTTCACGTTAACAAAGCAATCTTAATCTAACGTGAACTGAAGTAAGTAAGCTTCGTTTAACTTTATTTGTGAACCCAGTGAATTCTGAAACCCAGCATCGATACAAAGCAAACATGCAGTATTGAGAACCATTAGTATTTCGCTCCACAATATTAAAACAAGTAAACGTTACTTTTACCACTTAGTCTTCGCGCAAATTTTAACCTTCATATGGAAAAGGCGTTTTATAAAAGCGAGATGTAGAAATTACTGAAGCAGTACAACTGGTCGATATACTACGTCTCTGACTGAGCAAGTCATAGTCAACAGCAATAGAATTCACTCGATTCGCGATATATTTGTTTATATACTAAGATCGTTTGACAAATGTAGCACCTAAACAGCAAGCAGGTGAATCATGTTCGACACAAGCGCACAATATGCAAGAGCTGGCGCCTTACCTGTGAGTTGCGGCCGTCGGGCGGTAACCTCTAGTCGTCTGGACAGAGCAGAAGCTTATATACTGCACCGAAGACGCGCCTATCTCAAGAAAACCTTCCGTGTCGCAGTACGTTAACGTCAGCTCTACAGCGTTGAGAATACCATGGCAGCCGGTTCAACCTGTGGGCTAACGGCTAGGGAGTAGCCTCCTGACCTCTGCTGGACGGCCACTAAAATGTCTGAGCTACATTCGACATCGACTGTTACTACTGTTTTCAGTAAACTCAAGAGACTTGCTCCATGCGACACTGACAACAATTTTAAGATGTACATTTCCTCTCATTTAACTGCCCACACGTCTATCAGCAGCAGTTTGTCGCGTCAAAGGAAGAAGTCTATAGTGCATAAAGATGGCATTAAAACACTACACTGAGGCAACGGAGCTGTTTCAAACAAGTTAAAGTGTGCTTCATTTGTTTCGCTAAAACTGATCACGAAATGGGAAAAATCAGTACGAACGAGATCTTATCACCGTGTTTTCTATGGTATGAGACATTAGCTATAGTACAGCATAATATACAGGGTGATTCAAAAAGAATACCACAACTTTAGGAATTTAAAACTCTGCAACGACAAAAGGCAGAGCTAAGCACTATCTGTCGGCGAATTAAGGGAGCTATAAAGTTTCATTTAGTTGTACATTTGTTCGCTTGAGGCGCTGTTGACTAGGCGTCAGCGTCAGTTGATGCTAAGATGGCGACCGCTCAACAGAAAGCTTTTTGTGTTATTGAGTACGGCAGAAGTGAATCGACGACAGTTGTTCAGCGTGCATTTCGAACGAAGTATGGTGTTAAACCTCCTGATAGGTGGTGTATTAAACGTTGGTATAAACAGTTTACAGAGAATGGTTGTTTGTGCAAAGGGAAAAGTTCTGGACGGCCGAGAACGAGTGATGAAAATGTAGCACGCATCCAGCAAGCATTTGTTCGCAGCCCAGGAAAATCGACTCGCAGAGCTAGTAGAGAGCTGCAAATTCCACAATCAACTGTATGGAGAGTCCTACGAAAAAGGTTAGTTATGAAACCTTATCGTCTGAAATTGGTTCAAGCACCGCCAGGCAGCCCGTGACAGAGCACTTCATCACTGGCCTCCAAGAAGCCCTGATCTTACCCCCTGCGATTTTTTCTTATGGGGGTATGTTAAGGATTTGGTGTTTCGGCCACCTCTCCCAGCCACCATTGATGATTTGAAACGAGAAATAACAGCAGCTATCCAAACTGTTACGCCTGATATGCTACAGAGAGTGTGGAACGAGTTGGAGTATCGGGTTGATATTGCTCGTGTGTCTGGAGGGGGCCATATTGAACATCTCTGAACTTGTTTTTGAGTGAAAACAAAACCTTTTTAAATACTCTTTGTAATGATGTATAACAGAAGGTTATATTGTGTTTCTTTCATTAAATACACATTTTTAAAGTTGTGGTATTCTTTTTGAATCACCCTGTATATTGATCTAAAAACAAGAGAGGACATACATGTATTTTGGTGTGATTCATCTTCGTGGATGGAACCTTAGAAACGCTCGGAAGTATTTCATTAATATGCTATTGTTGCATAATCTATTCAGCTCTTTTATTGGTATATTTTATTCCCAGAAGTTTTATTTGGGCAGGCACGAAACTTCAGTTACTCTGTGTTTGGCCTTCATATTGGGTGCACACAAATTCTGGAATATTTACTGCACAGAGTGGAACTAATGATTTTCTGTGTAGTTACGTTTTAAGTCACTTTATTCAGTTCACTGTTTGCCTTGAGTTGGACTACCACAAGCACGTCTGAAAATGAAATTGTATAATTTTGAGATCGATCATGTGAATTAAATTCCATGAATAAAATAAATGAATCGATTAATCGATAACAGTGTATTAATGGTATAAATGTGCATTTCGATGACTTTTCATTTACGCGCGAACTAACCCAAAGCACTGAACGCAGTTCCGTAGAAGCTGTGTGGGACAGGTTAAACAGGGAATGCTGCAAAGAAAACAGTAGAAAGCACGATAAAGATCTTTTGCATGTTTTTTGTTCCTAAAGTCCGTATGGGCGACTGAATAAAATTTTCTTTCGATGCATCTTTAATGACTATATTTTATGATCAGTTTATTTATTTCCATAATGCGTCTCGAAGGTTTAAATCTGCATCATCGTAATAGCACTCGTGATGGTGTGATTAACTTTTAAATCACTTTATACACTTCATGAAGTGAATTTATGTGCGTTAATGCATATGTGTGTTGTATTACGACTTTCAGTAACCTGTGGCAATTACCCCAGTCTTCACACACAGACGCTGCTACAGCTTACTTTATAGTCATAATACAATACATACGTGCCATATTAATCCACATAAATCCTCTTGATGATGGAGATTTAAACCTTCGAAAACCGCTGTGAAAATAAATTATCAGTGATTGGTAATAAACATGATGTTTTATTCGACATTCACTGTAAAGCCTAACCGAAAATGTTCGGATTTGAAGTGATCAGTGTACTATATGTATTGTGCTATATCTATTTCGCAGTTGAAGATACATTACTTAGGTTTGTGTGGTTCTTATTCATTGCTGGAGTTGTCTACCAGCCAGACAGTCCACAAAGATTTATTGACTTCTTGGCAAGAAACAAAGAAAAAGGAAAAAAAATGTGGTTTGGAGTAAATTTGCCGGCTGCGGTGGCCGTGCGGTTCTAGGCGCTTCAGTCAGGAACCGCGAGACTGCTACGGTCGCAGGTTCGAATCCTGCCTCGGGCATGGATGTGTGTGATGTCCTTAGGTTAGTTAGGTTTAAGTAGTTCTAAGTTCTAGGGGACTGATGACCTCAGATGTTAAGTCCCATAGTGCTCAGAGCCATTTGAACCATTTTTGAGTAAATTTGACTGCCTTAGCAGACGAGCGCGATAAGTTCAAAATGGTTCAAATGGCTCTGAGCACTATGGGACTTAACATCTGAAGTCATCAGTCCTCCAGACTTAGAACTACTTAAACCTAACTAACCAAAGGACATCACACACATCCATGCCCGAGGCAGGATTCGAACCTGCGACCGTAGCAGCCGCATGGTTCCGGACTGAAGCGCCTGGAACCGCTCGGCCTCAGCGGCCGGCTGCGCGATAAGTCTATGTAGCCTCTTTTTTTGTGCCGTTGGTGCTTCACAGGCCGAAAGTATTTAAAGAAAATCGTTTTTATGTAACACTAAGAACCGCCGTCGTAACAAATGTTTATTTGCTGCCAGTTTCGGTCGAGATGATTATCATAGGGCAACCTTTATAGCATCGGAGAGCAGTGCAGTTCAGTGTTTCTGCTGTTCATGACGAAGTTAGGTATGCGGAAGGTACTTGGAGATTCAGCCAGCACAGGACACGTGGAAGTAGAAGCAAAATAGATGAGAGGAAACTCTTTGGAAAGACTTCATGTACCACAGAGGAAGAAAAAAACAAAAAGAATCGGAACCACATGTATGAATAAAAAAGCTGCTTTTAAACACAGAGGAAAACGGACACCCGAAAAGAAGATACGGAAAGGAAAACCTCGAGTGAAGTGATGGTAATTAACGATAAGCGAGAAATAGGTATCCTATTTCTACGACAGACCAATAAAAGAAATCTAGGTCCTGGAAGATCGTTTAACACGGAATCAAAATCCATGAGACTTCGTACAATCAAGATATCCAGTAATGGCGTTCCTTCACCTTTTCCAAGTTCCAAGGGGTGCCTCCTAGCGACTCGTACTCCTTATACGAGTCAGGTTTCTCAAAGGAGAGAGTCCAAAACAGAAGCGAAGAATAAATTTCTAATAAAAACATTATAGGGCTCAATGACCTACTGTGTCTTTCAACTGGACCCCACTTCGGCGACTTACGTGCCCCTTAAGCTACTCCAGTTATGCAGCCGGGGGAAGGGGACTTACAGCTTAACATGAAATCCGAACCAAGTGTCGTTTCTGGCAACTCCTCACATCGTTGAGAGAGGAAGGCTAGGTGAAAACGCAGTGGTCTGACTGGGATTCGACTCCGCGACCTCCCTCGGTTCCCAGTCACGTGCTTTACCATTTCTTTTTTTTTAAACTTCTTTCCCTTTTGTTCGTTGTTGTTCTCGTCACTAGGTCTCGGCAGACGTCACATGACACCCTTAATGCTCATCGTTCAATGTTTCACTCAATATTTTTTTTATATATTTTTTTTATTTTGCTGTAGAGGACAGCCTGTTTTCAGACCGAACACGCTGAACTACCGTGCCTGCGTACTGCATACCCCTAGGTCCGACTTCTACTTAAGTGATTAAGTTCTAATTCATTAAGCTGCTATTCCTAGTAGGAAGAAGTTCTCAAATCAGTCCTGTACAAAAACATATTAACCGTCATTACTGCTACCACCCCTAGCAAACACGATAGCAGAATGGCTATCATTACAGGCTTATACGACGGCGGGTCAGTCCGGATAAACGGCCACCGTTTCAGGCTCTAGCTGGCCGGTGGGAAACAAAGAGAGGACAAGGAGCCTAGCAAAGCGACTACAGAAGAAACGCGTCGAGAAAGAACGGGGAAATAGAAGAGATAATATACCAGCATATATTAACAAAGAAGAGTGCTTGTAAGGTTCTATATATAATTTATAAATGAGTTATCTCCACTCTTAACCACAATTTATCACAGATTTATTAAGCAGAGCACTGTTTCCAGTAATTGGATAAAAGCATATGGCGTGCACAGCTAAAAACACCAAGCAGAACACTGTTTCCAGTAATTATATGCACATGACGTGTACAGATTCAAAAAGGCAGCAGAACTGCCCAACATAACAACGATTCTAAATTCCTCATCTGTACATATACTGAAATGCTACATCAATTTCTGAGATCAGGTATAATAGCCCACTTGTACCAACTACTTTCCACATGGCAAAATGCAAAATTTCGAGAAAAGTGACCATGAGGAATTTATCTTCCATTCTTCATAAATGCTGTCCATTGTATGCGCCAGGGTTGGAAATAATTAGGTTGATCCAGAGGCGTTACACTTTCGTGAAGTACCACACTTTCAGGAAGCACCACATTAACACCGACTAAAGAAAGTTCGAGGGTGAGTCAAATGAAAACCTTAAATATTTTTAAAAATATTATTTATTGTGCAAAAGTGGCACAAAGCTGTATCACTTTTCAACATAATCTCCCCACGCTCAATGCAAGTCCTCCAGCTGTTACAAAGTGCATAAATTCCTTTAGAAAAAAATTATTTTGGTAATCCGTGCAACCACTCATGCACCGCGTGGCGTACTCTTCATCAGAACGGAACTTCTTTCCTCCCATTGCGTCTTTGAGTGGTTCAAACATATGGAAATCACTTGGTGATGAGGAATGGCACCATTCCTTGCTCGCTCTCTTCGTTTCCGGTTGGTGGAAGTAAACCCAGGTTTCGTCCCCAGTAACGATTGTTGCAAGGAAGCCATCACTTTCTCTTTCAAAGCGCCGAAGAAACTCTTCACAATCATCAACACGTCTTTCTCTCATGGAGTCAGCTGCCGTGTCACCCATCTTGCAGACACTTTGTGAAACTGGAGCACATCATGCACAATGTGGTGTGCTGACTCATGACTAATCTGTAAACATGCTGCAATGTCATTCAGTGTCACTCGGCGGTTTTCCTTCACTATGGCTTCAACTGCTGCAATGTTCTGTGGAGTCACAACTTGTTGTGCCTGACCTGGACGAGGAAGACACACCATTTGCGAACTTCCTACTCCATTTGTAGACTTGCTACTGTAACAAACTTGCATCACCGTCGATGAATTTCAATAGGTTTCACACCTTCACTACGCAAAAACCGAATAACAGAACGCTGTTCTTCCCTGGTGCAAGTCGCAAGTGGGGCGGCCATCATTATACTGATAATGCGACGGTATGTGTGCATCTGCACTATACTGCCACCTACAGGCCATTCTGCACGCTGTTTGTAGCACGCTTACCAACTTACAGGATAACGGCGCGAAATTTCGATTTGTTATTACAAATTTAAGGGTTTCATTTGACTCATTTGTACTGGATATCAATTCTACTTTGTGCCTGGAATGGAAAATTATTGACAGCTGGAACATAGCATGTCCTCGGAGTCTTCCGTAGTGGCCTGCTTCAGTTCCTAGCGTGTATGGTATCTTCCGCGAGTATGGTAGTATCTACATATGACGAACTATTCGGTCTGTTGCTGAGCGTTGTGCAGAGCTCTCACGATATATTAAACAAAGGGAACTTGACAAGTCCGCGGTGCTGAACACTGCCTAGAAAACGGACATAAAATACAATGAGAAAAAACGAAAGTTTGGCTCAAACGTTATCATATTGGGATTCTATTGTAGAAGAAGCGGCCGAAATTAGAACAAACAGTGCCAGACCGGTGGTACGCACTCAATAGGGCATTGGGGGGGGGGGGGGGGGGGATTTTGGACATCGAGCGAAAGGAAAGACGGCAGCTTGACGCTTGTGGGGAGGCGGGAGCGGCAGTTTCAAGCGTGGCGCAAGCTCATCGCACCCCCTGACGTCACTTGGTCCCGCGCCAAGGCCCACGAGAAAGACAGGCCGCGGAACGTACGTCACGAAGGTAGTCCTGAACTCGCTCGGCTCAGCAGACAAAATGCGTTTGTAAACCTGTTAACTCGCAGCTGGGCGTGTAAGTACTAACGAGAATTGCATCTTTCACTGGAATATGCTATTATGAAGTCATACTGATTAACAGTACTACAACAAAATTTAATTTAAGATCAATACTCGATATAAATGGTACGACGGCTTGTTTATAGCATTTAGTCTCTTCTGCTTAACAGTGCTCATTACATGCTGGAAGTGGTGCCTTATGCAACTGATAATCATTTTAGCATTTTATTGTACGCCAGTACGTAACAAATTATAAGTAGGCCCATGGACTTCCCATCATTGTAGATAAGATTCCATAATAGCGGATTCCAGTGGAAGATTCAGTTTTAGTTTGTACGGACACGCCTAGTTACGACTTAACAGGTGTAGAAACGTAGTTTGTCTGCTGATTTGAGCCAGCGAGCGAGCGCAGGACTACCTTCGTGACGTACACGCCGCGGCCTGTCTTTCTCGTAGGCCTCGGTCCCGCGCGAGACCCACGAGAAAAGACGCCGTGGCGCCTACCTGAGTGACTATTTCAGACGAATTTAATGATTACTGACTGCGCGTGCAAATGCATGCAAGCTCTCCACGGCGCACGACAAAAGTTAACACCTTTAGGAGATACCTTTTCAATTACATATTGATTTCCCGTGGGTCCCGCACGGAGTCGAGCTTCGCGAAGTGTGGCGAACAAGCCGACTAGTATGACGTCACAAGTTCGTTGCAGGCCCTGTATTTCTCGTGGGCCTCGACCCCGCGGCGGGACGCAGCGGCTAAGAGCCGACCAACAAGCCTTCCGAGCATGTGACACTTCGATCCTCTCTGGAAGATTCCAGACGCTACTTTTACATCTATATAAGCAGCACGCCGTACTAGCCCCGGCGCTCACTTGTGGCGGGTGTAATCTCCCGCAACGACTAAAGGATTCCCCACAGAGGGGAGTCAGTGATTCCCAGCTTTATGGACAGCACGAGCCAAGATTGGGCTCTTCAGGAAGTGACAAGTGGAAATCCCGGCACTCTGCGTTGTTAACACCTGATGACGATGGCGGAGAATCTGTCCAAAGCGCATGTGTTGTATTCGAAATGACGCGGCTTGTAAACCGAGAAGATTTTATTGGAGAACATGGCATATCATCTTATAAGGATAAATATCCACAGATACAAAAAAATTTCAGACGTGTTCAAAGACGTTTGATAGGTACATAAGGTCAGAAGTTCTAGATCAGTTGTTTAGCCAATAGGATTAGTTATTTTTGGTATGCTAAGCCATGGTTGCAAAACTAAGTTTGCTATGTGTTCGAAAAGGTAAATTTACGACCGGTGTGCAGTATTAGTTTTCAGTTGTCGCTATGAGACGCGGAAATCTTGAGAAATCTAAGAGTTGCTCAGTGAACGATGGAGTGATGCACGTGGGGCATTACTAACAGAGACTGGACAACCAACAAACGTATCAGGAAACAGACTGGTGCGGAAGATGTGATTATGATTATACGGAAAATGAAGTGGAGGTGGCAGGACACTTAACCACAGGAATGGATGTAAGATGGACCAAGAAATTTCTCTGCTGGTTTTCAACAGTAATGACTGAGACGATAAATGACATTAGAATAAGTGCAGAAACAACATCATGCGTAAAGCTGACGACTATGGGAAGGTCTAGAGTTCTTTAACTGTGGATTTTAAATCACTCATGACGATGACACTTCGGAAGAGAATTTCACTGCTAAAAGTCGGTCTTTTTCGATTAACAGTCGCGGAAAGTATCCTTCTCCTGCAGCGAATTTATAACTGATCACATATTGTGTCAGTAGTGAGGGTAATTATCATTATCTTTTAGATGAACAACAGTGATAGTAATTAGTTGCAATCTGTTAAATTTTGCAGTTATGTCCAGAGTGCCAGTTAGCTATTAGTGGAGAGGTTGTACATACAGGATAGTGCACACAGGAACATATGATCTTCCTCGCTCGGTACTCCAGTCTACTGAATGATTTAAGAATCACAAGAAGGAATGCGCACTAGAATACGCAATTTCCGCCATTTCCTACAATATTTTTGTTGCTAGACATGAGGTTGTGTTTTGTCATCATCTGTAAATACTACAAGTTGTACATATTTGTTGTTGTTGTTCTGGTCTTCAGTCCAGAGACTGGTTAGATGTAGCTCTCCATGTACTCTATCCTGTGCAAGCTTCTTCATCTCCCAGTACCTACTGCAACTTACATCCTTCTGAGTCTGCTTAGTGTATTCATCTCTTGGTCTCCCTCCACGATTTTTACCTTCCACGCTGCCCTCCAATACTAAATTGGTGATCCCTTGATGCCTCAGAACTTGTCCTTCCAACCGATCCCTTTTTGTAGTCAAGTTGTTCCACAAATTTCTCTTCTCTCCAATTCTATTGGCTCTGAGCACTATGAGACTTAACATCTGAGGTCATCAGTCCCCTAGAACTTAGAACTACTTAAACCTAACTAACCTAAGGACATCACACACATCCATGCCCGAGGCAGGATTCGAACCTGCGACCGTAGCAGTCGCGCGGTTCCGGACTGAAGAGCCTAGAACCGCTCGGCCACCGCGGCCGGCTCTCTCCAATTCTATTCAGTACCTCCTTATTAGTTATGTGATCTATCCATCTAATCTTCAGCATTCTTCTGTAGCACCACATTTCGAAAGATTCTATTCTCTTCTTGTCGAAACTATTTGTCGTCCACGTTTCACTTCCATACAAATACTTTCAGAAACGACTTCCTGACACTTAAAGCTATACTCGATGTTAACAAATTTCTCTTCTTCAGAAACGCTTTCCTTGCCATTGCCAGTCTACATTTTATATCCTTTGTACTTCGACCCACATCAGTTATTTTGCTCCCCAAATAATAAAACTCCTTTACTACTTTAAGTGTCTCATTTCCTAATCTAATTCTCTCAGCATCACCCGACTTAATTCGACTACATTCCATTATCCTCATATTGCTTATGTTGATGTTCATCTTATATCCTCCTTTCAAGACACTGTCCATTCCGTTCAACTGCTCTTCCAGGTCCTTTGCTGTCTCTTGCTGCTTGCTCAATAGACAGATTGAATAACATTGGGGATAGGCTACAACACTGTCTCACTCCCTTCCCAACCACTGCTACCCTTTCATGCCACTCGACTCTTATAACTGCCATCTGGTTTCTGTACAAATTGTAAATAGCCTTTCGCTCCCTGTATTTTACCCCTGCCACCTTCATAATTTGAAAGAGAGCATTCCAGTCAACATTGTCAAAAGCTTTATCTAAGTCTACAAATGCTAGAAAAGTAGGTTTGCCTTTCCTTAATCTATCTTCTAAGATAAGTTGTAGAGTCAGTATGGCCATTGCAGTATGTTCCAACATTTCTATGGAATCCAAACTGATCTTTCCCGAGGTCGGCTTCTACCAGTTTTTCCATTCGTTTGTAAAGAATTCGCGTTAGTATTTTGCAGCCGTGACTTATTAAACTGATAATTCGGTAATTTTCACATCTGTCAACACCTGCTTTCTTTGGGTTTGGAATTATTATATTCTTCTTGAAGTCTGAGGGTATTTCACCTGTCTCATACATCTTGCTCACCAGATGGTAGTGTTTTGTCAGGACTGGCTCTATCCCAAGGCCGTCAGTAATTCTAATGGAATGTTGTCTACTCCAGGGACCTTGTTTCGGCTTAGGCCTTTCAGTGCTCTGTAAAACTCTTCACGCAGTATCATATTTCCCATTTCATCTTCGTCTACGTCCTCTTCCATTTCCACAATATTATCCTGAAGTACATCGCCCTTCTATATGCCCTCTATATACTCCTTCCACCTTTCTGCTTTCCCTTCTTTGCTTGGAACTGGGTTTCCATCTGATCTCTTGATAGTCATGCAATTGGTTCTCTTTTTGCGAAAGGTCTCTTTAATTTTCCTGTAGGCAACATCTATCTTACCCCTAGTGAAATATGCCTCTACATCCTTACATTTGTCGTCTAGCCATCCCTGCTTAGCCTTTTTTCACTTCCTGTCGATCTCATTTTTGAGACGTTTGTATTACTTCTTGCCTGCTTCATTTACTGCACTTTTATATTTTCTCCTTTCATCAATTAAATTCAGTATTTCTTCTGTTACCCAAGGATTTCTACCAGCCCTTTACTTTTTACCTACTTGATCCTCTGCTGCCTTCACTATTTCATCTCTGTAAGCTACCCATTCTTCTTCTGCTGTATTTGTTTCCCTCGTTCTTGTCAGTTGTTTCCTAATGCTCTCTCTGAAACTCTGTACAACCTCTGGTTTAGTCAGTTTATCCAGGCCCCATCCCCTTAAATTCGCACCTTTTTGCAGTTTCTTCAGTTTTAATCTACAGTTCATGTCCATTAGATTGTGATCAGTCCACATCTTCCCCTAGAAATGTCTTACAATTTAAAACCTGGTGCCTAAATCTGTCTTACCATTATATAATCCATCTGAAACCTTCCAGTATCTCCAGGCCTCTTCCATGTGTACAACCTTCTTTCATGATTCTTAAACCTAGTGTTAGCCATTAGTAAGTTAAACTCTTTGCGAAATTCTACCAGGCTTGAAAGTCTCTTCTGGTTTGTTGCTGGATGCTAAAATCAACTTGACTCGATATTTCGGCGATCCAACTGGTCGCCATCTTCAGGAAAATGCTGCTTCTGCTGATGAGTCCCGCTGAGAACTGACGCCAGGTTGCAAATCTACCAGGCTGCTTCCTCTTTCATTCATCTATTACGTTTCCTTCTCTTCCTTTTCCTACATCGAATTCCAGTCACCCTTGACTATTAAATTTTCGCGTCCCTTCACTATCTGAATAATTTATTTTATCTCATCATACATTTCATCAATCTCTTCGTCATCTGCGGAGGTAGTTGTCATATGAACTTGTATACTGTGGTAGGCGCGAGATTCATGTCTATGTTGGCCACAATAATGCGTTCACTATGCTGTTTGTAGTTGCTTACTCGCACTCCTATTTTTTATTCATTATTAAACCTACGCCTGCATTACCCATATTTGATTGTGTATTAATAAGCCTGTATTCACCTGACCAGAAGCCTTGTTCCTGCTGCCACCGAATTTCTCTAATTCCTACTATATCGAACTTTAACCTATTAACATATTTAAGGACTGTATAATATATTAGACCATAAAACTATTTGAAATATCCTGTTATTTCGTCAGTTACAAAATTTGATGCCAAGGGAAATATTGTATGCTTTTAAAACCAGTTACACTGAGGGAAAGACAATCGCAACACCAAGAAGTGGAGTTGTGTGACAGAAACGAAAGTTGATAGCGTGTTTCTACTTCTGAAAAAGAATTTCACTCAAATTTCGCGCCAGTCGCACGAGAGAGACGCTATTAGCTGCAAGGGTCGTGTCTGTTAGTTACCTTCGAGACTGGACGTGTTGAGTTGATGTTAGCCAAGAATGGCTTTAAGGCGAAAAATAATGGTTCAAATGGCTCTGAGCACTATGGGACTCAACTGCTGAGGTCATTAGTCCCCTAGAACTTAGAACTAGTTAAACCTAACTAACCTAAGGACATCACAAACATCCATGCCCGAGGCAGGATTCGAACCTGCGACCGTAGCGGTCTTGCAGTTCCAGACTGCAGCGCCTTTAACCGCACGGCCACTTCGGCCGGCTTTCATGCGAAAAAGACACCATTATCAACAACTCACTAAGTTTGAACGAGATCGTGTAATAGTACTACGATATTGCAGAAAAACTTGGCAGTAATGTAACCATTGTACATGACTGCTGGCAGCGGTGGTCACGAGAATGAACGGTCGTAAAAAGACCGGGCTCCGGACGGCCACGTGGCACTACCGAGAGGGAAGACTATTGTGTTGGGCGTATGGCTCTGGCGCGTCGTACTCCATCTGCAGCAGCAATTTGGGCAGCAGTTGGCACTCCAGTGACACAACGAACTGTTACAAATCGGATACTTCAAATACAGCTCCTAGCCAGCCGCCCTGTAGCGCGCATTTCACTGACCACAAGGCACCGAAATATGCGACTTCAGTGATGTCAAGCGATGGCTTATTGGAAGGCAGGGTGGAAGTCTATTGTGTTTTCTGATGAAAACTGGTTCTGCCTCGGTGCCAGTGATGGGTTAGAAGGAAGCCAGCTGAGGGCTTGAAATCAACCTATCCGTGTGCTAGACGCACTGGATCGACACCTGGAGTTATGACCTGGGGTGCGATTTACTATGACAACAGAAGCACTCTTGTGGCTATTTCACGCACCCTGACTGCAAATTCTTCTGTCGATCTGATGATCTGACCTGTTGTGCTGCCATTCATGAACAGTATTCAAAAGAGGGTTCAAATGGCTCTGAGCACTATGGGACTTAACTTCTAAGGTCATCAGTCCCCTAGAAATTAGAACTACTTAAACCTAACTAACCTAAGGACATTACACACATCAATGCCCAAGGCAAGATTCTAACCTGTCGCGCGGTTCCAGACTGTAGCGCCTAGAACTGCTCGACCACCCCAGCCGGCCATGAACAGCATTTCAAAGGCTGTTTTTCAACAGGATAATACTCTCCCAGATACCGCTATTGTATCCCAACATGCTCTACAGAGTGTCGACATGTTGCTTTGGCCTGTTCGATCAGCAGATCTGTCTCCAATCGGCCACATATTGGACATCATCGGACGGCAACTCCAGCATCATTCACAACCAGCATTAACTTTCCCAGTATTGACCGACCAAGTGCAACAGGCATGGAACTCCATCTCACATACTCATATCCGACACCTATGCAACACAAAACATGCACGTTAGTATGCTTGCTTTCAACACTCTGGCGGTTATTAATGTACTAGCATTTCACATTTGCATTGACTTATCTCGTGCTTATATTGACCTGTGATCTTGCAATGTTAATCACTTACATATGTCACGCAGAAAAATGTATTCCCGAAATTTCATTTCTCTACATTAATTATTTGTGGTGTTGCAAATTTTTTCGTCAGTAGACTTAAGAACGCTATTGCACGTATATTAACATTTTATAAATCGAAGCGCAGCAGGGGATCTGACACAGGCTATAGCATAAAAATGAGCGCCTTTTTAACGTTAAGGCTGGTATTTCAGTAACGCAGATTATTTCCCAGTAACTACATAAAGTATCTGTTTTAACTCCATGTGATAATGACCAACATAGTAAACTCTCCAAAAAGGCGTGCGATATAGCTATGAATAGTGATGCGTGTGTCGAATGGAAGATATCTATCACCTTAGCCAGCAAAATCTATAGCATTCGAATAGAAAGTTTCGTTCTGAGCTAGAAAGCTCTTACATTAAGGTGCAAAAAAAAATTCTGAGGACCTGCACTTGAGTCTACTTTCTCAGATAATATTAATACATTAGATAAAGCTGCAGTCTGTATCAACAAATCGATACCTGGAAATGGATATATTCTCCTTGAATTGCCACTCCTCAAGCCGCGATGTCTTAACAGGTTTGCTTATAATACAGTGATCTTCTGAGTTGTTGGAGACTGTGTTCTGGTCAGCGATCCCACCACATTAGTCATTTGAATAAGATCTAGATATAATTTGTAATATGTCGAAGATATCTATTAACATCATTTCCATTTTCTAACATACACCTCAAAATAAATAATAAGTGCGACACACAGCAACGCCGATCGATCTCTGTTCTTTCTTTTCCTCTTCTGTCTTTTACTTTGCTTGCTGAAGAAATGGCTAGCATTGACATCGTGCATCCCCATCTCAGAATATGCGATGTAAAAGCGTTAGATTTCTGTAATAAGTGCGACACACAGCAACGCCGATCGATCTCTGTTCTTTCTTTTCCTCTTCTGTCTTTTACTTTGCTTGCTGAAGAAATGGCTAGCATTGACATCGTGCATCCCCATCTCAGAATATGCGATGTAAAAGCGTTAGATTTCTGAATGGGATAATTTGATTATTCTTGAACACTTTAACATTGGAGATGATGATGGGAGAAATGGTATACCTTAAGTGGGTGCTGCCTTACACCTTGAGTTCGAGCATAATAGAGCAGATGCAGCCAGTAAAACAAAGACAATCATCCAGCGATTGATAAAGTATTTCCGAGCAAGTGAAGAATCATGAATATGATCCTTCAGCCATGGGCAGCGGTGAGGTACAGTCAGTGTACAAGTCGCGCGGGATAGACGCGCGGTCTAGGGCGCCTTGTCACGGTCCGTGCGGCTCCCCCCGTCGGAAATTCGAGTCCTCCCTCCGGCATAGGTGTGTGTGTTGCCCTTAGTGTAAGTTAGTTTAAGTTAGATTAAGTAGTGTGTACGCTTAGGGACCGACGACTTCAGCAGTTTGGTCCCATAAGACTTTACCACAAATTTCAAAGTCAACGTACTCTGATGGCCATCGAGCTGTAAGAGACGAACCACTCAGCAGTGAATTCAGTAAGGTGGGTGACAAAACAGCACGTGCTGCGGTGCAGGCTACAGTGTAACTATCGCTGTTGACGCCAAACATGAAATTCTTTTTTATGCAGTGAGTTGGGGGAAGTGCAGACCCGCTCGCATAGCCGTGCGTCTTAGCACGCCGCTTCCGGGATTCGGGCAATTACGCCGGACCCGGATCGAATGGGTGTGCCGGCCAGCCTGGTTGTGGTTTTTAGGCGGTTTCCCACATTTGACAAGGTGAATACCAGGCTGATGCCCAAGTCCTGCCTCAGTTACACGAGCACACGAGCACACTAAGCACAGACAGTATGGAATATGTGTATTCCTTCCTGTGGGGTAGCAGGGTGGCAACAGGAAGGGCATCCAAACACATCTCAAATTAACCACTCCAATTACAGTAGTAAACATGCCGACTCCACATAGATGTGAGACAAAGGCACAAGAAAAAGAAGTGGTGGGAAGTGTGACTCAGCGTCTCAGTGGTAAGTTACCAGACTTTGGAACCAAAGGTCTTGGGCCAATCCACAATTAGTCCCAGATTTTTATCTGTCATTTCCCACATCTTTCACCTATGACAGTGTTTGTTAACGTATAAAATGCCGAGTTGCCCCGTAGTTTGGAGACCATGTTACACAGTATGTCGTACTATAACTGGCTGAGAACATCAGTTCAAAGGTAGGACGAAGGCAACGACATACCACCAGCAACAGCACCGTATCTTCTAAACCACTGTGATTTTCAAACCCATTGTCGAAGAACTTTGCCTTTATTTCAGTGGCTGGAAACATAGATTTGTTGATGGTCGTCATCGATATGTACAAGAAACAAATGGTTAAGAGGTCGCAAGAATTTGGATGGAAGAAATAACTACAGTGAACGCAGTTGGATGAAATGGATGAATAAGTTCACGTTGAGCAATCTCATCTGACCTGATCCTAGTTATGTGTGGGTATCTGAACATTGTGGTCAGAACTGACGGCGTTGGTAGAAAATTCTGAGATAGTGAGTAGGGCCGTTCTTTTTCACAACATATTGTACAAGGTCATTGTAAATGATTAAAGCGATTACACAGATTTTCTGTACCTGTATTATTTGAAGTATTGTCATAGGGCTTTGCACACACAAAGAAAAACTCAAAAAGTTTTCTGACATATTACAAGAGTGCTCCAAATGTGCCCCCTACTGATTCTGAAGATACAAGCGCTATTCGGAAAGTAAGTTCCGATAGGTCGCAGAATGGAAACCACTGTGAAAATCAAAAATGTTTTATTTGCAGCAGTTAGCTACACCTTCCATCCACTTCTCTACATAGACACCGCTCCGACTTCGACATTTGTCGTAGCGTTATACCAACTTTCCGATACTCTCGTCAGAGAATGCGGCCGCCTGTGCTTCCCACCAGTTCCTTACGCTTATCTACAGCTCGCTGTATGTGTCAAAACGTTGCCTTCATAGCCAGCAGTTTATGTGAGCAGTGAAGAAATTCAGCGGGAGCCAATTACGGGCTGTATTGTGGGTGATCAAACACTTCCCATCGAAAACGCTGCAGGAGCATCTTCATTGTCCCTGCAGAGTGCGGCCGAGAATTGCCTTTTAAGAAGGAACCGTATGACAGTTATGCTATGTGACTTACATGTCATCAGACGACATCTCTCACCAGGTCCTCATACTTGGCGGGAGACACTATTTTCTAGGCATCTTTGCTTGTTCACCGTGCGCTCAGAACTGAAAAGAGAGACGTGTTGCGATTGACGGGAATATTGGATACACTGCCTAACACATTTGTGTAAAGCTTCATCGGATTTTCACAATGGTTTCCATGTCGTGACCAATCGGAACTTGCTTTCCGAATAATCCTCATATCAAATGAATAATCAAGTCCTTCCCACGTTTGGCGCAGCATGTCCCCATCAATCTGTCCAAAAGCACTGTTAGCGCGAGCTCGTAGTTCTGATAGGTTTGTTGGAAGAGGAAGCGCAAATAGAGAATGTTTCACGTAACCCCCTCGCCCCCCCCCCCAAAAAAAATAAAAGATCATAGGTTAGGTCGGGAAAGCATAGTGGCCATGACATGAATTGTTAATGATCACCCAAACAAGACCGATGCTTGAGTTTCCCAATTTCCTTTTGCAACTATGCCGAAAATCAAAAGTGTATGACTTTGTCATCGGGACTCAGGTCTTGTAGCAATTGCAAGCGGTAATGGCATCAGCTTCGGTCGTTTCCTGAAGGTCTTCCTAACGGTCGGTTTTGGTATGTTCAATTCTTTGCTTGTTCTGTTCGTCGACTTCTGTGGGCAACGTGCGAAACTCGCCCGCCCGTGGTAAACAGTTTCACCGCTCACTGTAGGCCGACCCGTTCATATCACCTTGAGGAGCCGCGCTGAAGCTTTGAACTGCGCGTCCCATGCCGAATAGCGTTGGCAGTTGGTGAATCTATTTTGAACTTTGTTCTGAAGTGTTGTTGCAGACTGATGCGAATGCATTTGAAGCACAACATATGCTTTCTCGATGTCTGTCGCCACCTTGCTAATCTGCTCACTGCTACGCTCTTGTGGTAGAACTGTGAACTGCGGCTGCAACAATACAAAACGTTTAGAGTTTTTCTATATGCGTGTTTCGTTTTGCGACAATATCTCAATTACTGTAGCGATGGTGACTTTATGAAATCGCTTCGATCATTTTAAATAACCTTGTATTATGCTTGTATCTTTGTCACGTAGATGATTTAAAATGAAAGAAAGTAGAAACCTCTTGGACCTGAGTAGATTTATCATTTATTATAGTACTAAAAGAGCCACCAAAATTTACGGACGGATTACAGGAAACAGTATCACATACACTCTCAATCCAATAGGCAGCGCAGATAGTTTGAGACAGAACTCACATCACTGGCGCACTGTCGTAAGATCCAAGATACACGATCGCCACTCATCCAACTGATGACGAGATATCGGAGATAGAAATAATTCTGCCGCTATCAGGATTCCAGTTTTCTACACCTTGAAACGTTCATTTCTTCCTGCTTCGAAGCTTACGTTGCGTCTCATAAAGCTACACCCGAGGCTGCGGCAAGAGTGTACTAACTATTGGTGATGCGCAGCGCGCTAGGGAATTTAATTGGAAACGTTATTTGACGGACCCGGATTAATCCTCTCCAATGTGACACTGTTCAATCAATTTAAATAAGGGCCGCCAGGCTCGCTTTGACCAGCGAGACTTTTCACAGCTTCAAAGTCACTAATTAAAAGCCCCGTGCCTATCTACTTTCAGGAAATATTTCGAGATATCACTGGAAAATGCTCAATGTTACCAGTTCACACACCACATCCAACAATCAACATACAACTTCCACTGATAATCTTCACAGTAGCAAAACAGGAATGCCATTCAAAGTTCATAGGGAACAGTCACACAAAAGCATGTCTCAAATTTGCCGGAAACAAATGAAATTTATTGGTATCAATTCACCGTAACCAAGTCCGTCACTCTCACCTAAGGCTGCCTCCAGCCAGCTAATAGCTCCACGCTCTGCTCTTAAGACTTTCTAGCGAACAAACCCACACTCACCAATCCGCTACACCCTCCGAGAAAAACAGGAAAGTGCCTAAGCAGATTTCGACGTCTGTGCACGGGAATGCACTTTCGAATGCTTCGTAGGCTTTCCGTAACGAAAGAAGAACCTCGCTGATCAGGAACGATCACTAACTCCACACTTGCAAGTAATATGTAGGGATTGCATGCATTTTTCTGAAGGCTTATATAGTTACCAGTTTTCCGTGCCTAAGCGGCTAATGCGGCCAGTATTATCGCTACTGGATCCCATCTTTGTTTTCCTACTTTCCGGGCACGTTTCTAGGCGTCTTCACGTCCCACTACCTGAAAGAGAACCAAGCGGCTGCAGCAGACTATTCAATCGCACTTTTGTATTAGGCGTACGTAACATATCAGAGGCGGGTTTAAATAATATAACTTTATGGACACAAAATTATCGCAAAGGGATAGAATGACGGATGATAGCTTCACATAATGGGTGTAGAAGTCAGTCTCATCTGTTGTATTATGAGTGTTTTTTGGAAGTAACTACAATGGGGTTAAATATCTTGGCCACTTTTCCCGACGAGTGGTGTGCCCACTTTCCACGATCGGACACCCATGTCGGCTTTAGTGATCCACAGAAGAACCTATCAGACTGGAAGATATAACAAGGAACTACATTTCCAAGTCAAAAGAATTTGTTTAAATATTTATATTACAAATATTACTACTCTCCATACAAGTGAGATAAGAGTAATATAAACGACTTACATCAGACAACTTAAAAAAGGCTTTACTAGAAACTAACGGAGCAACTTTCCTCTGTCACCTCTCTAACATCAATAGCAGTGTATGTTATTGCTAGTGTGAGCACTTCTCGGCAGGTAGCAGCACTGTTCAGGGCGAAAACTATGCAGTGGACACTTTTCCTGTCCTGACTACTTTACCACACCATCCCCTACCGATCTTATTATTGGTAGGTAACCTACATACACAGGTTCATTATAGTAATTAACAACAGTGATTTCAATTTTAGACACTATCACAGATGTTTACTAAATGTTTTGAATGTTTTATTTATTTATTTATTTTTATACTCATTGCTTTGCATTACAACAGCCTTAATTTGATTTCATATTACTTACTACAAAAATGTAGCACATTTGAAGATGACCGTCTCTATAACGCACATTTACGAATACACGCTACCTCCGTTTGACATTTATACCGTAGCAGCTGATCGATGCGAGTTGCGCACTCTCGTGGTTGTCAACACTGGAAGACAAAGAATAAAATATTTTTCCTCTCGTTTCTGTTAACTCCACAGTGACAGCGCGACTTACCACGCTGCCCCTGAAATAAGAGGCAAACTTTATTTAGTTCACGGTCGAATTCATCAACGCCACTTAAAATTAAGCACATCTTCAAATATTACTGTGCTTGTAAGTAATTTCGTTTGTCACGGACAAAGAAAAATACACTCTTAAGAAGCTCTTAACGTTAAATGATATTTCTGGATTCTGTTGTCAGGTAGTCGCTAAAAGCATATTATTATGAAATACGGCTGAGAACCACGGGCTGCACGAACACCATTGTTTGACGACCACTGTGAGTTCTTTTAACACTTGTGCAAGTAGTCGCTTTGAATGAAGAAATCAAATGTGACGGAGGTGCACTGTCGAGAGAAATTTATGAGAAATGAACAAATTTTAACGCCCCACATACTGTGAACTAGACAGCTAACACCGAACACTCTCGACTTCAGAGTCCTGGTCAATCGGCGGCTACGTTTGTTGAATTCGAGCTAACTTTTGGATTACTGATACTAGTAAAAATAATAAGAGAAATTATGATTCATTAAGCTCGTAATGTCGAATTTGTGTCGTTCTTTAAAGTATCAGATGGTATTTACCTATTATTGCGAAAGGTATTAAATCGCGTGCTGCATCTCATTTCCTTATTAGAGCAGGAGAAAAATTTACGTCCAGTTAGACCAGAAGTTGTTGTGTAGCAGTTCACTGAGACACCAGTGAGACAGTATGCTGCGAGACACAGGAAATGAAGATGGACAGAAAATTAGTTTAATTTGTCATTGGCGACAACATTATTGGAGATAGAGCCAAACTCGGTTGGTGAAACTAATGAGAGGAAGCCTAGCACAGCACAGTGATGATTCCTCAGCGTGGCAGAAGTAAGTGCGATGTTAATATCAATTATTATTATTATTCACGTTTGGGCCCTACTGGACCACGCGAAGTACAATCACGGGGCATTCAGTTATTTTCTTTTAGACTTTCTCTCTGCCCAAATTGTTTTCATTCTCTCGGAATGAGCTCTTTTCCTTTCATCAGACCATGTGGTTCCAGTTTTCTTTGGTTTTTCAGCTTGACCAACTACCCAGTCATGAATTTTTTGCCTAAATAATTTTCTGTCTTGAATTTCATCTTGTTTTATATCTGCCTCTTTCATGTCCTCTTTTATAGCAGCAATCCATTTTATTGTCTCAAATTTAGCTTTACTTCGATTTTCGTAGAATTCCACTACTTGTTTAGTTAGTCTGGTAGCATCCATTCTTTTAATATGCCCATAAAATTTTAATCTGCGTTTTTTCATATCTGAATATATGCTGGTGTATTGTTGAATTTCACTATTTGCTCTTAGCCTGTATGTTCCTTCTTCAGTATATTTTGGACCTAGAATTTTTCTGATTACTTTTCTTTCTCTTTTTTGGATTTCTTGAATGTCCTTTTTTCTGTTTAAAATTAGCGTTTCAGCCCCATAAAGGCACTCTGGTTTTATGACCGTGTTGTAATGTCTCAATTTAGAGTACCTCGAGAGACATTTTTTATTGTAGATGTCTTTTGTAAGTCTAAAAGCTGTCTCCATCTTTTGACAACGAATTTCATTTCCAATTTTTTCTAGACCAGTCTCTGAGATTGTTTCGCCTAAATATTTGAATTGCGAAACTCTTTTGATTTTTCCATACTTAGTTTCCAAAAGTTTGGGTGCCAGTTTGTTGCTAGTCATATACTGTGTTTTTTCAAATGAGATTTGGAGACCTACTCTTTCTGCTGTTTCTTTAAGGATTCCTATTTGTTTCTGAGCAATTTGGATGTCCTGCGTTAGAATAACCAAGTCGTCTGCAAAGGCCAAACAGTCTATTCGAATATTTGTTCGTCCTAATTTCACTGGTTGGTCAATTTTGAACTCCAATTTTCGTTCGCGCCACTCTTGTATTACTTTTTCTAGAACGCAGTTAAATAGCAACGGAGAGAGTCCATCACCTTGCCTCACGCCTGTTTTTATTTCAAAGGATTCTGAAATTTCTCCTCTGAACTTTACTTTTGATTTTGTACCAGTTAGCGTGTCTCTGATAATTGCCGTGGTTTTAGGATCCAGGCCTTGTTCTTTCACAATTTGGAAAAGAGATTCACGATCCACTGAGTCATAAGCCTTTCTAAAATCTACAAAGGTACAAACTAGTTTTTTATTGTAAATTTTTTGATGTCTGAGAATTAGTTTGAGGACTAAAATCTGTTCTGGGCAAGATCTATTTGGCCTGAAACCTGCTTGATATTCGCCAATTTTCCATTCAAGTTGCTGTTGTGCTCGGTTCAGAAGACATTGAGAGAGGATTTTGTATGTGACTGGAAGAAGAGAAATTCCTCTGTAATTATTAACATCAGTTTTGTCTCCCTTCTTATGAAGTGGGTGAATCAAGGCGGTTTTCCATTCATCAGGAATTTTTTCAGTTTGCCAAATGTTTTGCATGATTGAAGTAATTTCTTTAACGGTTTTTGGACCAGCTGCCTTTAAAAGTTCTGCAACAATTCCATCTTCACCAGATGCTTTGTTGTTTTTCAACCTATGAATTTCTTTAATGATTTCCTCTTCATTTGGTGCAAGTGAAACTGGATTGCATTGTTGGGGAATTTTTGGTGGAAATCTTTCTGTGGGCTCGGGGCAATTTAGAAGATTCTTAAAATATTTAGAAAGTTCTTTGCAATTTTCTTGGTTGTTAAGAGCCAACTGTCCATTTTCCTTCTTGAAGCAAAGATTTTGGGGGTTGGTACCCCTTTATTTTGGTTTTAAAAGTTTTATAAAAATTTCTGGTATTGTATTTCTGAAAATCTTCTTCAATTTCTAAGAGTTGACTATTCTCATATTGTCTTTTTGTTTGTCTAATTAGTTTTGAAGTGTCTTTTCTAGTTGCCATGAATGTATCATATGTGTCTTCTGTCTTGTTGCTATTCCATGCTTTAAATGCCTCTTGTCTGGCTTTAATTGCATGATCACAGTTTTCATTCCACCAAGCATGTTTCTTGTGTTTTCGTAAAGGAATTTGATCTTGAGCTGTTTTGATAATCTTGTGTTTGAGTTGTTCCCAATTTTGTGCACTTGTTTTGTCAAATTCGTCTGCTAATAATGATGGTTGGATTTTACTGGTGTCAAATTTGGGGATTAATGGTGTCCTTTTGTTGAAATTTTGGGGTTTTAGCTTTAGTTTCACACGGGTTAAGTAATGGTCTGAGTCAATATTGGCGCCTTTACGAACTTGAACATTTAAAATTTCTTTGTGACATGGATACGAGATTGCAATATGGTCAATTTGGAATTCACCTATGTCCTTGTTAGGTGATCGCCATGTCTTTTGTTTTGAAGGTTTTTTCTTAAAATGACTTGACATAATTTTGAGATTGAAATTTCTGCAAAATTCTACCAGCCTCTTTCCATTTTGATTGGTCCATTTATGTGCAGGGAATTCACCGACCGTTTTTCTAAATTTTCTCTCTTTCCCTAACTGCGCATTAAAATCACCCATTAAAATCTTTACATAATTTTGAGGAATTTTGGAGACTGTATTCTCTAACACTTCCCATGACTTATTTACTTTTTCTGGATTTGTTTTATTCTCCTGGTTGATAGGCATGTGTGCGTTAATTAAACAGTACATTTTATTTGCACATTTCATGGAAATTGTCATTAGTCTGTTGTTTACTGGATTTACTTCGATTACGGAGCCAAGAATGTCTTGCGAAATTGCGAATGCAACACCCAGATGCGGAGTGTTTTTAAGAATTCTTTTGTCTGTTTTACTTTTAAACAATCGGTAGTTTCCAAAATCCATGGTATTCTCATCAGGCAACCTTGTTTCTTGCAGGGCTAAAATTTTGATATTTTGTTCTTTTAGTGTGTCTCCTAATTTATAGAGTTTTCCTGGTGTCAAGAGAGAGTTAATATTGATAGTGCCAAAAAATGTTTCGACCTTGGGCATGAGTCGGTCAAAAGATTTCCTCTGGTTTGGGATATAGCGTTTCAGCCTAGTCTCCCCAGAATCCGATAGACTAGTTGCGCCACTGATGGCGGAGGATTTGTTACCACCTGGGGTAATTTTGTAATTACTCAAACGCTCCATAATAGTACTTAGAATCAAAGGGTTGAGCTCAGAAAAGCTCAGTGGTTAAGACTGGAGTGGTTAGTTCCAGAATTTGTATTACGGCCGCACCTCTGGTGAACAGACGCCGACCACAGTGCCGCTTGTTACAAGTCAGACGCAAGGTGGATTTATTGTATTATGTGCCTCTTCCGCTAGTTCCACCGTACCGAGATTCGTTCTCTCCGCCTTCACTACCGTTGAGGTCTTCGCTGTAACCCTAGCAAGGGGCCCTGACAGAGTACTATCACCCGGGCCAGGTGAACTCTGGTTTTTTAAACGAGGTTGTTACTCCTCCCCCTCCTCCTTCCTCATCACTTGCATAATGAGGCCCCGGGCTTGGGACCGGCACAGCGGAGTTAATATCAATTATATTAATATATATATATATATTTTTAACCGAGGTCACTGTGCGGCTGGTCCCGGCGGAGGTTGGAGTGCTCCCTCGGGCATAGGTGTGTGTGTTTGTCCTTAGGATAATTTAGCTTAAGTAGTGTGTAAGCTTAGGGACTGATGACCTTAGCAGTTAAGTGCCATAAGATATCACACATTTTTAACCGAGGTCAGTTAGATTCCATCCCACCCTTTCTTACCCTAATTCACATACAGACCTTATTTACTAACTCGTCTCTGTTAACCTCTTTGCTAATGGTTTATAAACCTCAGTTTACCTTCTTTCTACGATAACCGCGACGAACCAAAATCAAGATGTTTGGACGATAATTTAAGTCCTGCTCCTATAGTAGGATTCCAATATCTCTTACTGCTTAGCCAACTCACTCGATCAGTGTACTATTCGTAACTTTGGGCCAGGGAGGAAAACGAGAGCTAGAGCGACACGACCAGGAATTGAACCGGTTTCCCTGAATGTGAGGCAGCATCTTATCAGTGCACCACATCTGGCGGGGAGAAAGTGCTGATAGGCAGAGATGCATGTGCCCAGGCGAGCACAATGGCGGAGCCCGGCCGCCTTCCGGAAGACGGACGGTGGGCGATCGGCAGGGCGCGCGCCGCGTCGCCGTAACGGTGTGTAACGGCGCGGCCGCCCTGGTCCGAGCTCTCACATCCGCCACGGAGCCGCGGCTGCTGCTGCCTTCTTTCCCTCAACAGAAAAGGCGCACGCCCGCTAACGGTCACTGACCCTGCTTTGTCGAAGCACCGCCCGACTCACGACGGCCGCCCACATTGGGGAGAACATCGCGGCAGAAGCAGCCGTCACGCGTCACTGCTCCCGCAGTGTGTCACTGGGCCTTGCATCCGCCGCGCGCAAATATGTGCTCCCAAATCCTACGTGTTGATCCGCTGATAAAATACTCGGATACGAGTCACATTGTTGACACGATTTTGCAAATATAGAGGTCTAGAAATTATTTTGGAGATGAAATAGTGAAGGCAGCAGGGGGTCAAATAGTTAAAAGGCAAGACATAGCAGAAATCTTTGGAGATATTGAATTTAACTCATCAAAGGACAAAATATAATAACGTAACAAATGAAACAGGTAAAGGGGAATAGAAATGTATTAAAAAAATGAGATTGCTTGAAGTGCAAAATGGCTAAGCAAGAATGTCCAGCGTTCAAATGTAAGTATGTAGGAGCATATTTAACGATGGGAGAAATAGATACCTTCAACAGCAGAGGCCTTTCAAAGAAGCCCTCTAGACAGATCTTACACTACTTTATACTCAATGATTATAAGTATAGGAATATGTAAACAAAAAACGCCGTATAAATGAGCAATGCCACAGACTGTTATTCGGTTTATTAAATCAAAATTTAATTTGGATGTGGTCTGGAATTAGGTAGTAGTAAAAGGAAGAGAGAGAAAAATAGTAGGAGAACATGGACTGGGGGAAACGTATGAAAAGGGAGCCCATCTGCTAGAATTTTGCACAGAACGCAATTTAATTATTGAGAATCACGAAAGAAGGTTGTATATGTAAGTTGACCTGGTCACACCGAAAGGTTTCAGATCCATACAGTTTATCTAATGCTAAGATGGAGACTATCGATCCTAGATTTTGAACTGCAAAATTTTCCTGAGATAGATGAGAAACTGAACATAATTCTGTAGAATGAAAGCTTTCACGACCGGGTGACATGGCTGTTGATATACTTTCCGGGATGTGAGGTCGTGGTCCAAGAACTTTACTGCTCCTTACGTTTCGTCCAGAACTGCGCTGGACTTCCTCAGAGGCGCTGCTCCGCTGAGTCTTGCCGACTGACTGGTCGGGTGTCTGAGAGCGACTTATATATTGTGAGAAAGGGGGGCGTGATGAGCAGTGATAATCCATAGCAAAGATAAGGTTGACTATCGATTACCACCTTGTCAAAGGTAAAAATTGTTAGCAATTTTGTAGAGCCACTGATAATCCATAGCAAAGATAAGGTTGACTATCGATTACCACCTTGTCCAAGATAAAAATTGTTAGCAATTTTGTAGAGCCACTGATAATCCATAGCAAAGATAAGGTTGACTATCGATTACCACCTTGTCCAAGATAAAAATTTTTAGCAATTTTGTAGAGCCACTGTCCATATACCGCTAAGTTTCATAGCCTCCTCTTTCCTATTAAAATTATCGTGATGTTTATAAATTTCGATAGCTTCTCTATATAGCCGTGGATAGTAATTTAACGTTGTAGATAAAACTTCGGTATCCGAAAACTTCACTTGGTGGTTGTCTGGTTGAAGAGCATGTTCCGCTACAGCTGACTTTTCTATTTTTACAAGTCGACAAAGACTTTTATGCTCTTTCAGTCGCGTGTTTACGCTTCTTTTGGTAGTACCAATGTAAACTTTACCACAGGTACATGGAATTTTTATACACACCACATGTCGACAGGGGAGGGCGTTTATCCTTCACAGATCGTAGTACTTGACTTATTTTCTTTGTTGGTTTAAAGATCTTTCACGCCCCCCTTTCTCACAATATATAAGTCGCTCTCAGACACCCGACCAGTCAGTTGGCAAGACTCAGCGGAGCAGCGCCTCTGAGGAAGTCCAGCGCAGTTCTGGACGAAACGTAAGGAGCAGAAAAGTTCTTGGACCACGACCTCACATCCCGGAAAGTGAACATAATTCGTTAGATATAAACTGAAGAAATTGCAGATTAAAGTGGGATACGAAGGAGATACGACAGGGCTAAATAAAAAGAACCACTAGCTGCCGGGAGTTCTAGAGGCGATGATTGACTGAAACGGAGGAATCAGTGCAACAAAACGCATTTTAACCCTTAGAGATGAAACAATGAAGAATCGTAGTATCTATAGGCAAAACGACAAGCCTTAGTAGAAATTCTTGAATAACGGAAGATATATTAAATTTAATTCACGAAAGGAGAAACTATACTCATGGAGCAAATAAAGCACGTAAAAGCGAAAGCGATTGTTTAAAAAAAATGAGTTGACAGGAAGTGCAAAATGACGAAGCAGGAATGGCTAGAGGAGAAATTCGAAGCTATAGAAGCATCTACGACTACGGGAAAGAGAGGATCTGCCTATTAGAATACTAAAAGAGCCGTTGAAGAAAACTGAAGCATGCGTATGAATGAATTCAAGAGCTCAGATGGGAAACTAGTACTAAGCGAAGAAGAAAAAACTGACAGATTGAAAGAATACGTAGAGGGGCTATGCAAGGGAAATGAACTTGAAGGCAATATTATACGAGTAGAAAGGTTAGAGGAACTGGATGAACATGAGATGGGGGATATGGTACTGCGAGAAGAATTTTGCGGAGCATTGAAAAAAACCTAACCCGAAACAAGACGCATGGAGTAGACCACATTTCTTCAGAACTGCTGATGTCCTTGGGAGATTCTTAATCTCTTCTGTGGGGTACGTCGTATGGTCAGAATTACTTCGTGTGTTCCCACATTTCTCCGGAACTCATGCTGATTTTCCCCGAGGTCACTTTCTACGAGTTTCTCCACCATTCTATAAATAATTCGTTTCGGTATTTTGCCTCATTAAAATGGTAGTTCGGTAATAACACTGGTCAACACTCATTTTCTTGCCAAGGATATTTGAGTGGCTTTAGGATGGGTTAGTGGTGCTGAGGACGAATATAGCAACCATTTATGCAGTTTGGCTCTAGTTTTTGAGATAATGCATGATTTATTCAAAAAATTAGAAAAAATTGCTAATACTGAACTCGAGCGCTACAAACTACAATGAAAAAAGAAAATAATCTTTATAAATAGCTTCTATGAAAACCTGATAGGCATTTGTCCACGTATAAAACATAATTGAAAAGTTTCTCTATAAGTATATCATTTTCCGTCCATGACGAACCGCTTCCTGCACGCTTTCCTTTTATAGGTCTCTTCAGAACAGTCACGTTGCAGATTCCAGCAATAATATGCCATCATATGCCTGTCCCATCTTCCTTTATATCTTTCCTCTATTCCTTTCATATCTTGATGGAACCGCTCTCCTTGTTCCTCACTGAAATCACCTAGATTAAGAGGAAATCGATCCAAGTGGCTGTGAAGGAAGTGCAATTTTATGCTCATGTTAGCTCCTAGGTTTTGAAAGTTAGTGAGCATGTTTTTGACCAGTTCCTCGTAATTGGGAGCTTTATGATTGCCCAAAAAACATTTTACAACAGCGACAAAACTGTTCCAGGCCGATGCTTCAGTGACAGTCATGACACTTGTAATATTGGTATCGTTGATGAGCCTGCGAATTTGAGGACCATCAAATATTCCTGCCTTAAGTTTTTCACTACTGAGTCCAGGGAACGTATTGCAGATGTATGTGAAGCAATTACCATTTCTGTCTAAAGCTTTGGTGAATTGCTTCATTAGTCCTAACTTAATATGTAATGGTGGAAGAACAATCTTGTCCCTACTAACCAGAGGTTCATTAATGATGTTTGCTTCACCAACAGCCATATGTTCCCTTGGAGGCCATGTTTTCTGCTTCCAATGTTCGTGCTTTACCCTAC